>NC_084972.1:30725493-30945633 GCF_963691925.1 Scomber scombrus | reverse complement strand
CTTCCCTCCTTTCCTTCCTTCTTCCTCCTTTCCTTCCTTCCTCCTTCCTCCATTCCTTCCTTCATTGACTCGAGGACAACAGGAGGGTTAAAATGATAAAGGTTGGACATAGTTAATTCCCATACATTGTTCAGCTATGCCTACGAAAAAAGGGAAGAAAGGAAAAGCTTAAGATGGAGGGAGTGGAATGAGACTGTAAACAAGGACATGCAAAAGGCAGAGGAGGAAAGGAGGAGGAGAAAGTGGACTAAATGGTGGTATTTGCAGAAAGGAGCAGATGGAAGACCAAAGGAGGTGATAATGGAAAAGCAGCAAAGCAGCAAAAGAAGACTTATAGGAGGGAAGGGGAGGATGAAAATGGAGAAAAGAAAGTTTGGAGGCGGAGGGAAGGAAGACTGTGGAAAATGGCGAGGGTAAGATAGGAAGAGGAGTAAAAGTGGTTGTAAGAGAGAATAGGAGGAAATGATGATGACGAGCAGGGTGTGGAGGCAGAAATTAAGGGATGGAAAAAAGAAAGAGGAGAAAAAGAGGAAGAGTTGAGGGTTGGAGAACAAAGAGGGATGATGCCAGAAGAAGTCTTACTTAATATATCTCGATTTCCTCCTTTTTGTGTGTGTGTGTGTGTGTGTGTGTGTGTGTGTGTGTGTGTGTGTGTGTGTGTTGTGTGTACAAATCCAAAAACACCTAAATATGTGACACAAATTGCGAAACAGCCACGCAGCAGGGGGCGCTACAGCAGCAGCAGTGTGTGGAGGCAGGCGAGCGTCAGCGTCGAACCACAACTCCTTCCTTCATCATGATGTCAGTGTTTTTAGTGAGGTGAAACTGAAACATGCTGTTGTGTGGAATTGTAATTTCTCCCGTGGAGAAAAAATGATTTATGTCTCAATTTGCATTCGCACCATCTGAGGGCCTCCCGCTGCCTCATCCAATTTTAGTGTGTGAGAATTCGTCTTTCTGTCTGTCTGTGCATGCAAGTCACGGTAGCGCACTTGTGTGTGTGTGTGTCTGCGTGTGTGTCTGTGATGTGGTGTCTTCTCTGTCTGTCAGTCTGCGCATGTGCATGCAAGTCATGCCTTTGCCTTTCTGTGTGTGTATGTGTGTGTGATAGTGAGTGTGTCTGCCTAGTGTGACCTGCCTGGCTGTCACGCAGTTGCTATATGAGTGTGAGAGTGTGTGTGTGTGTGTGTGTGTGTGTGTGAGAGAGGGAGGGAGAGACAGAGGGAGGGAGGGAGAGGGTGAGAGACCTTAATACAAGCTGATCAGTTTGGTCACCAGGGAGTCTGGACGTTTGCCAGAGAGCGACAGAGGGAGGGAGAAATAGTGAGTGATGGGAGGAGAAAGATAGAAAGAGAGCAATATGGATACTGTAAAAGGAAAGAAAGGGAGATAAAGGAAGAGAAAGGAATGTGGAGGAAAAGAGGGAGAGCTACACGAGAGAGTAGAGGGAGGTAAAATCTGAGGGATGCAGAGAGAGAGAGAGACAGAGAGAAAAAGAGAGAGAGAGAGAGACAGAGAGAGAGAGAGAGGCAGACAGGCTGAAGCTTCATACTTGGTCATCCTTTGCTGCTGACTGTCAAACAAAATGAATCCCTCCTTTTCCTCTGCTTCTCTCCTCAGCTCCCCATATCATTCTCCTCATCTTTCATATTATTTTGTTTTTCTTTCTCCTCCCCTGTGTCGCCTTTTTTTTTCTCCCTCCCTATTCCTCTCTTCCCTCCCCTCTCATCTCTTCCCGCAAGTGGTTTGGAGGTTATTGAAGTTCAGGAAAGTTTTTTTTTAAAGGAAATTAAATCATTGGTCAACTTTCCCTCTTCAGTGATGAATTCTCTCAGGGCCCTGATACACATCATTACATGTTAACCACAGACTCATATGCTATATATCTTCTGAGCACTGGTTGCACATGTCATATTATGTAAATGAATGCTAGAATTAATACAGTGGGTGAAATATAAGGATGTACAGTAAGGTCAGCATCAGAGTCTGCTGCTTTTTCTTCCATGAAGTTTGACTCATAATTAAATCTCTATGTTAACCCTCCTGTCGTCCTGCCGGGTCAAATTGACCCCATCTCTTTTCACTGTTCCTTCTTTCCTTCCTTCCTTACTCCCTCTTTCTTTATTTTGTCCTTCGTTCTTCCCTTCCTTCCCTCTTTCTTTGCTCCCTCCTCCTTCCATACTTCTTTCCTCACTTCCTTCCAACCTTCCTTCCTCCTTTCCTTCCTTCTTCCCTCCTTACTCCTTTCCTTCATTCCTTCCTTCCTCCTTTCCTTCCTCCCTCCCTCCTTACTCCTTTCCTTTCTTCCCTCCTTCCTTCCTTCCTTCCTTCTCTCCTTACTTCATTCTTCTTTTCCTCCTTTCCTTCCTTCCTCCCTCCCTCCTTACTCCTATTCTTCCTTCCATCATCCTTTCCTCCCTCCCTCCTTCCTTACTCCTTTCCTTCCTTCCTTCCATCCTCCTTACTCCTATCCTTCCTTCCATCCTCCTTTCCTCCCTCCCTCCCTCCCTCCTTACTCCTTTCCTTCCTTCCTCCTCCCTTCCTCCTGTCCTTCCTTGACCTAGATAATCAAGATAACATTTTTATAGATTATGAAGACTCTAACAACATGTTTTAATGCAGATTTTTAAATTTTAGGTTAAATTTGGGCATGTGCACGACACAAAAATGGAGCCTGATCTCTCAGCAATACGTGACGGGGACACGTAATGTGTCAAATATACGTGTCCCCATCACGGAAACAATACCAATGTAAAATCCATGGGAATCCCCGGTTCAACAACGTCACGTAGTGGGCGGTAATTAATACTGTTTTCTAATCTATAAATCTTTTATTTAATCGTCATTTTTAATAGTCATGTAACTGAATTTAAATACGATTTTTTGTTGTCTAAAAAACAGGTTGTGTATGATATAACTGTCATTTTGGTGTAATGAGGTAGTTATTATATTTATTACTACTGGACTTTACCTTTACGTTATTAAAATTTGAAATACTGTCCGTCCTCTTTTAGCATTTTACCACATGAATAATAATATAATCAATAGTTTTATAGGCTGTTATTAGAATGAACCGGGGAATCCGTGTGTCCACCACGAAAGAGGATTCCCATTGATTTTACATTGGTATTGTTTCCGTGATGGGGACACGTAAATTTGACACATTGCGTGTCCCCATCACGGAATTCAGTGTTAACAGGGGTCGTGCCCCATCACGTATTTCTGTGAATTCAGGTTGCAAAAATGTGTATCAGCTGCACCAACAATAAAAATGTTTTTGTAAACTGTTGGTCACATTAGGAAAAGTCATCCAAGAAGAAATGTGTATATGGTGTTTTTACATCTCTCAAATTCAAAAATGACATCAATGAGCTATACGGCTAACTTCTGTCCCATTGCTTGCATAATTTGAAGGCTTTTCTCAGTAAAGCTTTTCTTTAATCAGTCTTTCTTAAAAGCTGGAGTGTTCTGTCAATATTCTAGGATACATTAGCATTTACTTTGCTACACCTGCACTAAAGTTTTACCCCAATAACAATTAAGGTAATTTCCACAGAATCTTGTCACTGTCCAATCCACAAGGGGGCTATAATCATCAGAGTGAGTCCTGTGTCGCAGCGTCCCTGAACAAATCTCAAACTAAGAAAACAGGCACTTTTACATTTCAGCTTTTAAACCAAGCTGTCTTGTCTCTTTAGGCTCTTTTCCACTATACAGTTCTAGCACTACTCGGCTCGACTCGACTGGACTCTACTCGGTTTTTTTTGCGTTTCCACTAGGGAAAGTACCTGGTACCTGGTACGTTTTTAGTACCTGCTCTGGTGAGGTTCCAAGCGAGCCGAGCCGAGCCGAGCCGATACTAAATGTTACGTCAACAGACTTCCGGCCACTGAGTCTTCACTGGAAGAGTCATGAGCCGTCCCACACAAGAATCAAACCCAGCATTTTTAAATACCGGCTGCAGCGTTACCATAGTTACAGCCATACGGCTCAATTTTCTTGCTTTGTGTGTGACAGAAAGCCTCATACAGTAGCAAGTACACCACTGCCTCCATGTCCTCCATTGTTTATGTGTTTTGTGTCACGTATAAAACTAAGTAACGGCAGTTTCCCGCAGCCGTGCTATGAAGACCCCGCCCAAATTGAGTAGGTACTATAGTAATGGAAAAGGTCTGTCCTGGTAACAAACCGAGTCGAGTCGAACCGAGTAGTGCTAGAACTGTATAATGGAAAAGCGCCATAAGTGACATTACCACACTTAAATACAAACAAACCACAAAAAACATTTAATGATGGAGTTAAACTATTTTATTGACAGCTGGAATAGAATAACAATACACCAAATTGTGCATTTACTCAACAATATAACAGTTTGACAAATAATCTGCAAATATACTTGTGTTTTTAAATGACAGTGTGGTGAATAAAACTAAAGATGCACCATTTTTTGTTACTCTTCTGATAACATTCAGGCCCTCTAGGTAGCAATACATGAGCAACAAATGGAAAGCAATGGAGATGGAGGCTTTTGCTGCTTCGTGCTTTGTTAATATTAGTTTATGCTGATCTACAAATGGGATGAAAAGTGTTAAAAACTTCTTTTAAAATTACCATATGCATGTTAATGCTAGATTGAAATAGTTAAATGTGTAGTTGAAGCAGAGATACTCTCCCTTCTTTTTGCTACTGTGGAGGTGCCATTGAGAAATAAATGACACTACTCGGCAAACAGCTTACATCAAATGAGTTTAAATGGATGTGAAACTGAGAAAAAAAAAGAATATACACCATGCTTGGCAAATTGTCCCAGCATAAATGTTCGTCATTGAAGAAAATTGGTTGATTTCCATCAGCATTGATTCCAAAAGTTGCCCATATCACATGTTCCAGACAGCATAAGAAGGCCTGTGAAAAGTGTATTATCCAATATCCAAAAAAAACCAGAACATCACCTTCATACAGTAATTTGGGGGCCTTAATAATAAGGAGATGTCATGTTTGGAAAATTGGCTCAAATGTCCTCAGAAGGTCTCCAATGATGCTTTTAGAGATGATCATTTAAGGCTGTGAATGGTGTAGATATAATGGCTTTTGTATCATCAACCATAACTGGAAGGAAAAAAGGAGGATTTTGGTTAGAAGGAAGGTTTTAAATTAAATGTAAAGAGGAAAAACCGAAAAGGTAATTTTACCAGAAACAGTGTTGAGAGAAAGAGAAGTTCTGAAATGTCATGGCACTTTGATTCTCACTGGGGCCACCCAACCTAAAAATGTAATCACTCAGGGTAATGTGGGATGCTTTGGATGAGAGGATCTACCAGATGGCATGTTGGGAAACTTCTACGAGGGGTTTCGGTTGGGGAGGGCCTCAAAGGGGAGGCAGGAGGTGGGGGGGGGGTAAAAAAAAAAAAAAAAAAAAAAGAAGAAGTATGAGAACCTCTGTCTCTGCAGCACAGAAGACTGGAGGAGATGTGTTGCTTTTGGGATCCGCCAGCCGCCGTTTCGTAACAGTCGCAGAGGAGCTGCTTCTACCCTTTCATCCTTTCATCCTCCCACTCCTACACCTCTTCTCCCGGGGAGAACATGATATGATATGTCTCTAGAAAAACGTACACACTGTCACTCTAAAAAAGAAAAGGACACACAAACAGTGCTCTCTTTTTCTTTCTAAGAAGTAAAAACCAATGTACTTAAGAGGAAGAAGATATGGACGATTTAAGCTCAGGTAACAGAAAGGTTGTTGTTTTTACTTTAAACTTTAAAAAGGGAACTTAACTCAGATACTCTTTTAGGTTGATCATCTGCAAAAAGAGCCAGAAACATCATGGCTTTACTCAAAAATAAATAAGAAGGTAGAATTTTCTGCTATTTTGCATCCAGAGTGTGCCACACATGCACAAAAATCTGGTTATATTGCAGGAGAGTAATGTGAATGGTATACTGTAGGAGCCATGTAAACTGATTAAACCCTTTGAACACATATGTATGAAACACAGGAAGTCATCCATTGAGAAATTAACCTCAAGGTAACATCCTGGCACCATCCACTGCGACTCAACCCTCAAAAATTACTTGATTTGATTCCCTTAGGAAACAGAAGCGTAGTTATTTTATACTCCGACCCAATTACATCAAATATCTTCAAAGAAACATGGAAGAAAAAGTAATAATCACCTTTTGTGCCTGGTAGCTCATTAAATAATAACTACCAACCTTGTCTGCAAGCTTTTTTATATTATGAGAATTTGGGGCCTTTTAGGTGCAATAAAATGTTAAAACTCCCAAAGAATTGCATTAGTAATATATGTCCATTACTTATTGTGTGTGTGTGGGGAGCAAAAGTTCAGACTTCATGGGCACAAGAACGCCTGAAAGACTTTTTAGGTGTTGAGAAACTCTGATTGGCATAATTGGGACACCATCCATCTTTGAACATGGTATCCAATTCCCTTAATGCATCTATGCAAGCTACTAATTATTGTTGCTTGAAAAGAAAATAGTGTGGTGCTTACATTCACGTCTATTTTCAATTTATTTGTATGTTACTAGTGTTTGTGATTGCCTGAACATATCTGCTTCAAGATTCGGTTTGATATATATTCGTTTATATTCAGAGGTGAATTTACAGTGAAGAGAAATCAATCAGGAATCCATCGTTACACCTTCTTCACTGCTGTTGCTGGGTATAATCATGTAATTGAGAACTTGCAATAGGTAACATGCAAACATCACTCATGGCTATAGGTATTCTCAAGATCTAGAAAAAAGGTGAAAACATTAGGGACAGTCCTGTTACCTTTTGTTTTGCATCTAAAAAAATGATTAGCTAAACACAAATACTCCTTTTATAAATGATATAACACGACTGTCCCAGGTCTTTTCTTTCTGTATCTTGGGCAGGATGGTGCCATAGAAGTGAGCAGTACTAATGTTAAATAAGGGGAACTGTCTAGTTTTGCAGAATGACAACCTAAAAGATAGTTAGGGTGGAAAAAGACCCCCAACAGAACCCCAATAGTACAATTCTGACAGATGGCTATAGTAGATTATGAATCTTAATTTTTTTTTCCATTTTGATCTACTCGATTGAAACCACAAAGAACCATTATGTCCATTCAAACATCAATAAACAAACAATAGCGTCATTTTTTCTAAGTTTAAAAAATAAGTCTTGTTAAGAAACAGATCCGACTGTTTGAATATCTACGCTGCAAAAAATTATTTTTTCTTTTTTGTCTTTTTTTTTTGTATGTTTTGTTGTTATTTTTTTTTTTGCTCAGTTTGTTCAATTAAGCCCACGACAAGAAGTGGGGGAGGATACACAAGTAGTTCAAATATCAGCATATCAGAAATTCATTAAGAACATATGCAAAGATAATCCTATTTATAGATGACACTTAAATTACTTTAAGTAATGGGCTGAAATGGTGACACTGTAAAACTTCTTTTTTTGTTGTTTTTTTGCGTCGTTTTGATTACTTTTTGTGACAATTCTTAGTCCTTAGCCCTGACAAAAATGTATATCGGTGTGTTTAAGGCCTCTACTTACATTACAATTGATAGTAGTACATAATTATCTTCTGTGTGGTGGACTCAATTCAAATATGGGGCAAATGCAAACGAAACAAAAACAAAAAAAAAACATACATTTTCATTGCTGTGGATGTTAACTATAACAATACATAGTTCCTTTAGCTCATCTGTTTTCCTTCAGAGTTACAAAATGTCACAATCAAACTCAGACCGGTGAACAAGAAGAAGCTTTTGATGAGTGAAATTACACAATCAATGTCAATAAACAAACATTAATTCACTGTTATTCTGTTGGCATATACTTTGTCTCACTTTCAAACAATTAGAGATGACAATTTTCTAAGGAAAGGTCATACATGTGTACACCAAATTAACATTTTTAATTTGCACCTGTAGCCATCATGGAAAAACCCCTCATCATCGCACCGCTGCTGCCATGCTGCTTCCTTCCTCCCCGCTCCGAAAGGAACTGTTTGGAAAGTATTCAAAGCTGGTAAATGGTACAATGAACAATCAGCTCTTTGTTAACCACAATCAATGCTTTATAAATAAATGATTGTTGAACTTGTTGTTGTACAGGCGGCTGCTGCAGGTTAGATGATGTAGATAAGATGGGAAACTTCTATGATGGTTACCGTGGCAACTTCATATATATATATATATTTATATATATATATATCCAACTCTCAGATAAATTGTGATTTATCTGCATTAAATCTAGATTGTTATCATGCAATGCTACGTGTTGTTTCGGCCACAAAGTTGCTGTACTTGGACGCAAAACCAATTTCTTTAGATCAGAATCTGCTTAATGCCAAATGTGTAAACTTTTCTTTCTCATTGGTCCTCAAACGGGAAATCAGCCCTCAAAAAATGTTTTAAATTTTGGCACAAAAGAACACTGACAAACACACATTCCTTGGGTCACAGTAAAAGGAGATAATTTATATATATTTATATATTTGATTTTTTACAAGTGTTTTAATATCATCTATTTTATTCTTTCCATTGTTTAAAAACAGACCTTTAGTCATCGTTATCATTAGATAAAAATTCATGCTACTCAATGTGATTTTAGGTTGTGAAAAATGATCCTGCATTTTTCAAATTACAGATCTTCATGTAACATTGGGTATTACATTTCAGCTCCTTTTCTTTTTTTGTTCTTTTTTTACAGAGATTCCTCACAGACTACACATGACACTCTCCCTGGAAAAAAAGCTATTACCAGAGGTTGTTATAATGATAATGGAAACGACATGAATGTTTTGTGAAAAGATGACAGATTTTTATCAAGTGATTATCAGTTTCTGTAATCGGATTCTTAAAAGTATTACATGTGTGTTTTAACTCATAATAACACTTAGTCCTGATATATGCAAAACATACAGCCACAAGATAACTTAATTTGTCTTGCTGAATATTATAATGGATACGTTTGACTGAGGTGAAAATCACTGATTAAATTAGTCATTTTTCCACAATGTGGTTGCTGAGAAACTGAAAATACGCCATGGCAAGATGTGAATCTGATTATTGCTTTACAGAATGTAGCTAATTTGTTTGGAAAAAAAAGAAAAAAAGATAAGATCCCTGCAACACTGCTACTGGCAAAACAGAGGCCACTTTTGCAAAGTTTCTTTTTAGAGTACCATGACTCTAAAATTGTGTGGTTTAATTAAAATATTAGCTGATTAGTTGCAAGACAAATTAGATTTTGTTCTGAGTTCTTCTCTCTGAGTAAAAAGAAATTTTAATTGGCTGAAAATGTTTTTTGTTTTTTTTTAAATTATGCATGAGAGATCTCAGTCTTGTCTGTGAAAGAGAAAAACCCCAAATTCAGTCACATTTGTAAAAAAAAAAACTCAATTAATCTGCTACATATGTATGTATTCCTCGGTTGAACATACGCTATTTCATGTCTCCTCTCTCCGTGTAGCTCATAGCTCATGCTTAGTCTTATCAAGTTTTCTGCTAATTAATTACAAATTTTAATCAGTCATGCGGATGCTACCAGCTAATGCTACAATCTTACGGTAACTACCAAGGATATCCCTTCCCTCCCTCAGAGTTTTAACATTAATCAACTAAGTCATTATAGATGAACTTTGGCTCACTCCAAGAGACACTAACAACCATAATATTTACACATAAAAAAAGACATTAAGAATCATAAAGTGCCCAAATGAAATACATATATACCTTTGTTCTTTAATAAACTATAAATTTGTCTACAGTGTACACATTTTGTTCCCTTTAAATTCATCCTATTTTTGTGTGTTTTTAAATAAATAAAAAATCTGTAAGACCTGATACCAGTCCAGACAGATCCTTTGTTTGGATGATGCAAAGTACATTTCATGCTTCCTTCCTCTCTTTCCTTTTCCTCCCTCCGTACTGAGATGTAGCATGGCTAATCACCAGGTGCCTCGGCGGTTTGTGGATTAGAGCTGTAATTTAGAATAAAAGGGACGCTGCTCTGCACAAGGCTGAATACTGCTGTCAGATGTTGTGAGTGGTTGCTTCTGTTCCTCCCTCACAATGGCACATGCCGCAAGGTAATTGAAGAAAGAGGAAGGAGAAGACACTTGCTGGTAGAAATTGGCACAGTAGAAACTGTTATTAGACAACTGTTAGCCAAAGCTTTTAAAAAAAGAGAGGAGGAATCGTACAAATCTACTACTAGAGTATTAGCTAAAGAGCAATACAATTAAACTGGGTTACTCTGCAGGTTTTCAGCCCCACGCTGTCAGCCAGGTTATTATCCTGAACGCTTTGCTTTTGGAATAATTCATCTTTTTTTTTAATCAGCTAGTCAGTATGTGTCAGTACAGCACAGGTACAATACGTCCCCACCATTCACTCGATGTGACCTGTACTACCAGGTGGAATGTGAAAAATTGAGAAGGCATAACAGAATTGAACCGAAATGAGGATAAAACACCCTCAACGTTTTAGACCCCATTTACACCTGGCTGTTTCATACCAGTCATATCTAGATTACATCCTGATAATGTTTAACCCCATGCATCTATCATCAGCCACTTTCAAGTCTTATCTATACAATAGTATGCATGCATAAAATCCAATTTAGTTTGGCTTTAAAACCAGATATCTGCATCTGCCATGTTTTCACGCTCAGATATATCATTAATGACTACATATTATAGAATATTATGTATGGTTATGGTTCACACATATTATTCGGAGAGATAAATGTTTTTACAATAATTTGGCTAAAACAGAATCACTTCATGAAGTAGTTCAATCAAATTTCAGTATCTTTCTTGGTGTGTCTCGGGTGCTTTTAAACCTGCTCGCATAAACTGGACATTTACTACTTGCTACAGATTCAAGAAACAACCAGCTAAAATGGGGTCATTGGTCATTATTTTTAAGAAAAAACAACACAAGACTGCATGTTTTCATTCCTACCAAACACAACACCAGCTGATCTGACTGATAAATGCCTTACACAAAATAATCTGTAAAATCAGCTAATGTAGCGATTGATAGTAATAAAAATCTACAAGCTCGTAAATCATGATGGCACATGGTCTTTGGGAACTCAGAACCTGCTAGTTCTTCTCTTAAACCATAGAAATCCACCCAGGAACTGATTTATACCTGGCACCTGCCGTCCTAACTAACTGGTAGGATAGAAAACCCAGCAGTACTCTGGATCCCCAAGATCAGGTAGGAGATCTAGATCCTTCCAGAGGATGAAAAAGGGCTTTCTCCACATAAGTACGATACACTTAGTACCCAATGAATTGAACACTGAAGGGCGAAATGTGTGACACAAAAAAACAAAAAAACAAAAACAGCTCAAGTCAAGTGTTCAAAACCAATATGTCTTATATAAGTTGAAAGTCTTCTTCTGCGCACAGATTCACCATCCGCCCCACAACCTTCGGCCCCCATGCTCCTGCAAAATGGAAGGCTGGTGTCTCAAACTATCTGAGGGCAGTGTCACTTTCTCTCCGGACTCTCCGTGAATGGACATATAACGCTTTAGAGGCTGTCCAGCTCCTTTAAGTGGACGTAGAAAGACAACAAGCAGTCCTGGGGAATGAGAATCGAATGTAGGCTGCGGAGAAGGCGCGTAGTCGAAGCAAAGCTGAGCCTGCAGTGTATTGTGGTCCCAATAGGATGTGATCAATGTCGGCAACCGAACCCCCCCCCCCTCCCCCCCTTTGAAGTATCCTCATTAAGTGGGTTTTTGTTTTTTCATCAAAGAGACTCGGGAGAGAGCTAAATTTTCCTGCGAGTCCGAGGGGCGGTCGGTTGCAACAACAAAAGAAAATGTGCTTCCCATGAGTCTTGGGAAACAGATCTGATACAATATCAAAATAATTAAGAGTACATTTCCAATGATTGCCAGAGTGTCAAGTCATTTCCCAATCAGATGAGTGGTTCAGCCCCAAGTGCGGTTGGACCTGTCGAAGTGCCCTTGAGTTAAAATACTTAACACCTACCTGCTCCTGGTGCAGGCATATAAAAATGTGTCTTATGACTCAGTTGAGACAGTAAAAGAAAGTCTAAGCAGGTCTCAGCCGCAACAACAAAAAACTCAAAAATGTTTGCGTGAGTCTTAGGGTCGCTCACAGCAGGGCCCAATGGTGCTCTCCAGGGACATTTGGGAGGAGTGGCGGATGAGAGGCGCCATCGTCGGGTCCACCATGGAGGAGGTAGGGAAGAGCTTGTACCAACCAATCACCATCGTGCTGACGTCCAGCTCCTCCAAGAGGATTCGAGCTACGCCCATGAAGCATTTGCGGTCCATCCGTCCATAGTTGCCCCAAACGATCACCTAAGGAAGAAGTAAGATAGAAGATTTGGTGAAAAAAGATTGATATATTACCAGCTTTGCATTGATATGTCAAATTAGAGAAAAACAAGTATTATAAGCACGCTTTCCCTCTTCAGGAAATGTAAAACATGTCTGAATTCACAACCTTTTACACCAAGTTGAAGATATCCCCAACATGACACCTGGAATGTAACATTATTACCGTACACCCAGGATACTGAAGTATTACTGCACATTAACATTTAAAACTAGAAAAGCTTTTACACTCTATTTCACCTGGGACTCACAAAACAACCCCTGTCCTCTACATACATTTATATGCAAAGAATTCCCTTGCTCTCGTCTCCGCTGAGACATGAAGCGTGAACCATAACGTCCCCATTTCAAGTCCAGTCGGGAACCTTTGTCACATCTCTTCCTCCCTAACTACCTGTCACCTCCCTCTACTGTCTGTAATAAAGGCTTATTAAATTCCCCAAAAAATACAAAAAGAGGAATTTCCTTTTGCCAAATGTAAGAGGAAACATTACTGCCTTTGAAGTGTGACATTCTTATATGACTTAGAAGTCAAAGGAAGGAGATCGGGAAGGATGTCAACGCAGGAGACCAGAGCTCATGTCCTGTACCTCATGTTAGGTTTAGTCTAATTAACAAGTCACTTAAAAATTTAAACATAGTAACAGAAGTTTGGTAGATTAGCACACCTGCAATGTTAACTAGGAGATGAAAAATATGCACTTTACAGTCTATTTTTAATCTAATATTCAGACTATTTTTTCACAAATACCACCAAGTCTTGAATAGAAGGTATTGATCAGCATAGTCTTATTTTAAGGCAGTTAGTTCCTTGATTTGGCTTCGGGGGATCTTTAAAGCTGCACATAAAGCATTCTGGGGGTAATGCGGGAGCAGTCAAATTAATTGACAAAGTGATAAGGTTAGGAAAGCGGGGTTAATTAGAATTAGTAAAGATAGTTTGGAAAGCAGCTCTAACGCAGATCTCGACAGTTTCTCTCTCTGTTCCAGCAGCACCGAGCAGGCTGAGGTGTCAATTAAAGTAAATGAAGAGGTATTGTGTGTGTGTGTGTGTGTGTGAGAAAGAGAGAGAGTGAGATGATGCTGGTATGTGGTATGTGCGTGTGTATCTGTGTGTATTTGTATGTTCAGTGTCCTCTGTCTCCTGACATCCTGATAACATCAGGGTTCATCTCAGATGGCTCCACATCTTGTCAAGCGGCGGACAAAATAATCAATATCCGTCTGCGCGTGTGTCCACTCGTGCGGTGGTCTTGTGTGTCCGTGCATGCCGGCATACCAATTTGTTTCGTATGGGTGAGTGTGTCTGTGTGCGTCTGCCAGTGATTTCCACAGAGACTCTGATGCCAAATCTGCTTCAATCTATTCCCTCCTTTTTTAAAGAAGGAGAATCTATTTCTCTTTCTGTCTGCCCGCGATCAGCTCTCCAAACAAGGTCTCGACCTCAACCACTACCACTTAGTGGACATTGCGAGAGGGAGGAATGGATACTAGAGCAAAGCTAACCGGCTGAGTGTTTAACATTAAAGCTTAAAGATACAGTGTCCTCTTCTGCTTAAGGTTTATATGAAGTGGAACAAACGCACATGATGGTAACGCTAATGAAAAGGTGGAAAGGGATTTAATTAGGGCAGCACAGTGATGCAGTGGTTAGCACTATTGCCTCACAGCAAGAGGGTTCTGGGTTCGAACCCTCCGGCCTGCTGGTTAGAGCCCTTCTATGTGGAGTTTACATGTTCTCCCTGTAGCTGCACTATCTCTGCTTTCTCCCACAGACCAAAAACATGCAGTTTAGGTTAATTGGAGACCCTAAATTGCCCGTAGATGTCAATGTGAGTGTTAATGGTTGTCTGTCTCTATATGTGAGCCCTGTGATGGACTGGTGGCCTGTCCATGGTGTACCTTGCCTCTTCCCTAATGACAGCTGGGATTGGCAACCCTATATAGGATAAATGGTTTGGAAAATGGATGGATGGATGGATTTAATTAGAAGAACAAACAACCTTTTGCATGGTGAGGTGAACAATCGATGGATGCATTGAATTGAAGGAGAGAGTAAGGGTTGGTTCATGCTCCATCAGAAGTGATCTGAACCGTCCACCCACGTCGGAAATAAAAAGTGTTGTTTGGACGTCTAGAATCGAAGGTGGAGTGAGTTGGAGACACAATATCATCTGGTGCATATTTTCAGTCTCTCCCTGAAAGCTTTTATAATGCTGCACTTGGTTGTTCACATGAAAAGTGACAGAAATACTAGTGGCGTAACAAATGAAATGAAGAGCCAAATAGTGCTGGAGAGAAGTTGAAACCTTGCTTCTTTCTCTCCTCTTCACAGCTATCACGGCGTAAAAGAGGTTGTGAATGTCGGATCATTGGTTTTCAGAAAGTTACAGTAATGGATGTCAGAGAGGTGTGATGGAGAGGGAGAGGGAGGCAGAAGCCATTCGACGAGATGTTAAAAGATAAGGCTGACGATTTTCTGTGTTTTTCTTATTGTGAAACGAATCTCATGTGCAATGCATTGCAAAAACAACCTGATAGAGATCTTTAGAGTATTCAAATACATTCAGCGATGAGCACAGAAAATCAGGATAAGCCGACATTTATCTTTGCACTAACTTCATATGGAGCAGCGTACAGAAAACCAATTGCTCAAGACAATAAAAAAAGATAACACGCAAATCGGCAGAGAGCACGAGATAAGAGAGAAAATGAGATGATCAGAGCATGGGAGCAGAGGGTGCAGAGCGGGGGGGGAGGGGGGGTGGGAGAGGGGAGAGGAGGCGAGAGACGGACAGCCGATAATTAGAAAGGAGGTGTTTAGTGACTAATTACGCAGTGGCAGCAGCAGCAGCAGCAGCAGCAGCCTCGGGCCGATCTGAAGACCTTTTCACTGAACACAGCAGATCAAACCTGCAACCTTCTAAAAAACCCCGCCGACCCGGCCTCTGTTAACCACACACACCTGTCCCAACAGCCTGTGTGGGTTGCTGTGCTTATTATAGGCACAATTAAGACTTAAATTAAGGAACTAAAGGGAACAGGGAACATATACAAATGTCACAAAGACTTACATGCAAATGATCAGCGTCAGGACAAACTGCATGTCTGTATTTATGTGGCCATCATTGTCAGATTGTGCTTTGCAGACATTTACATTTCAAATAGTAGATACATGATCTTTGTTTTTGTTCTGTTGTGTGTTATTTTTACCAATACACCTCTATATTTGTGCACATATAATTTATCCTCTCAAAAACTCATCAAATCAAATCAAGATCCATTTAAATAGCATTTTCACTCTCAATTCACCACAAAATTACATTTAAAAACATGTAAAAACACAACCAATGTGCAGCCAAAGTGTAAATAATCTTCTTTTATACCTGTGCTTCAAAACGTAATTGAGTGTTTTAACTTCTCTTTTCATCTACAGCTGTCATTTAAAAGTCCTATTTGCACAGGAAGAAAACTGAACTGAATATGACAGTAATTCTCCCCCTGATTTAAATAATGTTATGTGGTGTAAAAGCAGGTGATATAAGCTGTAATTTCTGAGGTCATCCATACTGTTTTAATGCAGTGACAATGCAGTTGAGTTATGTAAAATGCATTATAATTCAACTGAGGTTTTTCTACCTATAACTTTATGTAATGGCAGATGTGAAATCTTTAAAATATGCTTCTATTTAAGGGGAAAAGGAACATTTTTTCTTCATAGTATCCCCTGACATATAAATACAAAGAAGCTGCTGAGAAAGTTAAATAAACATGTGTCTAAAGTCACTGAGCCGAGGAAGGTTTTTGAATGAATTTTTGGTGTCGGCTTCAGCGGCACTCCGCTTTCCTAAATCAGGAAGTGACAAATTGAAAAGCACTGCTGATTTCAGCGATTTTCATTATCCAGTGTGAATGAGTTTGATGAAACTCAGAGGACAGCGGCACAGACAGCAGATAATTAAGAGGGAGGCGTTTAGTGGCTAATTACACAGCGACAGCAGCAGCAAGAGCAGCCTGAGGCAGAGCTGAAGGCCTCTCCACTGAACACACAGCGGTTTCCACCTGCTGATTACTGAGGAAACCTGACACGCCATCGGGTTAAAAAAACACATGCACGCAATGTTGGTTTTATGGGTTATTTAAAGGCACGATGAAAACAGTATTACAGCAAAGTATGAATAGAATGAATGGTGACAAAGAGAGAGAGAGAGAGTAAAAACAGGGAAGAAGAAAGAGGGAGAGAAGGAAACAAATAAAGCAAAAACTACAAAGACGTAAAGAAGAATAAATAGAGACTGAACAAAGATGAGTACGGCAGCAAAAACAAGAAAGGACTGGTTTAATGAATTGATTCATTAACAGAACAGAAGAAACAAATAAAACAGGACATAAGATGAAGGGGAAAAGGTAAACAAGAAATGCAGGAGAGAAAGAAGAGAAAATGAAGGAGAGAGAGAGAACGAGAGAGAGAGAGAGAGAGAGAGAGAGAAGATAATTAAGGGGGAGAAAAATGAAAAAGCAGACAAGGCTTTAAAAAAGTAATGAAAGTAGAGCGTGAAAAAGGGAGAAAGAGAGGAATGGGAGAGGAAAATGAGGCTAAAACTAAGGAGGGATGGGAGTAAAAAAGAAAAAGAAGGAGAGAGAGGAAGTAAAAAGGGGAAAGGATTAAGAGAATAGAAAATGCAGCATGGAGGGAAAAAAAGAGGAAGAAAGAGCACAAAACGACGAAGGAAAGAAGGAAGGGATCGGCCGTAATAATCAGTTTCTCTCAGTTTGTCTTTTGTGACATTTTTTGATCTTGAAAGCAGCTGAAGCTCAAACAAATGGAAGTAGAGAATCAGCTCAAATGGCCTCCTGGTCCCTCAAGTCACATTTTCACTGTAAATGTCAAGTTGTGTTCCCCAGCGTCCTCCGCTGTCTCAGCTTTACACCACCTGAGTCACACACAAACCCAGCTGGAGCCATTTCTAACTCACGTTCATCAATCCATATGATCCTTGGTGGAAGTCTCTCTCTCTCTCTCTCTCTCTCTCTCTCTTTCTCTCTCTCGCTCTCTCGCTCTCTCTCTCTCTGTGTGTGTCTCTCTCTGTCTCTCTCTCTCTCTCTCTCTCTCTCTCTCTCT
Source organism: Scomber scombrus (assembly GCF_963691925.1). Lineage (NCBI taxonomy): Eukaryota > Metazoa > Chordata > Actinopteri > Scombriformes > Scombridae > Scomber > Scomber scombrus. The sequence goes on along the minus strand of NC_084972.1, from coordinate 30,928,129 downwards.
CTCTCTCTCTCTCTGTGTCTCTCTATCTCTGTCTCTGTCTCTCTCTGTGTGTGTCTCTCTCTCTCTATCTCTCTCTCTCTGTGTCTCTCTTTGTGTCTCTCTCTCTGTCTCTCTCTGTGTGTGTGTGTGTGTGTGTGTGTGTGTGTGTGTGTGTGTGTCTCTCTCTCTCTCTCTCTCTCTGTGTCACTCTCTGTGTCTCTCTGTCTCTGTCTCTCTCTCTCTCTCTCTCTGTGTCTCTCTCCGTGTCTCTCTCTCTCTCTCTTTCTCTCTCTCTCTGTCTCTGTCTCTCTCTCTCTCTCTCTCTCTGTCTCTCTCTCTGTGTCTCTCTCTCTCTGTGTGTGTCTCTCTCTGTCTCTCTCTCTCTCTGTGTGTGTCTCCCTCTGTGTCTCTCTCTCTTTCTCTCTCTCTCTCTCTCTCTCTCTCTCTTTCTCTCCCTCCCTCTTTTTTTGCTATCTTAGGGGAGCAATGTGGTAGAGTTATTTTGTAATTGGGACTGTGAACTTACTGTTTCCACCACACTGCACAACCTCAGCAGGGTGTGTGTGTGTGTGTGTTTGTTTTGGTCTATTCAGTTCACACAACATCCATTGCATCTCTGTAGATCCCTATTTTATTGCTCCTCCTGAGGTTTCTTTCTACTTTTTCCCCATTAGAGGGTTTTTTCGGGAGCTTTTCCTTATCCGAATCAATGGTCTAAGGACCGAGGATGTTGTAATGCTGCACAGGTTGTAAAGCCTCATTAGGCAAATGTGTGATTTCTGATATTTGTGGTTTATAAATAAAACTGGCTATGAATTGCAGTGTTGGTCTGTCAAGAGGTTATTTGTCCAGACTGACAAATAAAATAATATAACTATTGGATGTATTGCCATGGAATTTGGTCCAGACATTCTTTGTGCCCAGAAGGATGAATTCAATCTAATTACAAGAATAAAATGTTGGCACTGTATATTCCTGCAAACATCTGATTGGATATGTTTCATACATTGAGCTTCTATATATACTTGAATTATTATGTTTTATGATGTGAAACATAAATTTAAAGTAAAACAATGAAAAAAAGCCTTAAAAAATAGGTTTAGGTCAAGATGCCTCCTGGACGTCTCCCTGTAGAGGGGCTCTGTGGACATCCACCTGGTAGGAAACCCAGAGGGAGACCCAGAACACGCTGAAGGGATTAAATATCTCTCCTGTCCTGGGAACACCTTGAGATCCCCCAGGAGAAGCTGGAGGGCGTTGCTATGGAGATGGATGTTTTAGATTTCCTAACTCAGCCTAATGCCACTGCGACCCAGTAAATAAAACAAATACAAATGGTTGAAAATGTCCCAATGTCTTGCTAAAAACATCTGGATTTGTTGGTTGAGATGAGAGTGAGTGGACTCGGGGGTCTTAAACGATGCTCTCTGGTGTTTTGATGCTTTTCCAACTTTCCATGTCAACCCCCTGACCCCTCCTCCTTTAAATAAGAAAGTCAAGCTCATATAGATATTAAGTACGTCACTTTAACCTTTGTGTCATCCTCCCGGGTCAAATTGACCCCGTCTGTTTTGACTGTTCCTTTCTTTTCTCCCTTCATTCCTTCCTTCTGTCCTTCTTTCCTTCCTTCCTTCCTTTCTTCCTTCCTACCTTCCTTCCTCTCCTCCCTCCTTTCCTCCCTTCCTTCCTCCTTTCCTTCCTTCTTCCTCCCTTCCATCCTTCCTTCCTTCCTTCTTCCTCCCTTGCTCCCTCCTTTCCTTCCTTCTTCCTCCCTTCCATCCTTCCTTCCTTCTTCCTCCCTTCCATCCTTCCTTCCTTCTTCCTCCCTCCTTTCCTTCCTTCTTCCTCCCTTCCTTCCTCCTTTCCTTCCTTCTTCCTCCCTTCCATCCTTCCTTCCTTCTTCCTCCCTTGCTCCCTCCTTTCCTTCCTCCTTCCATCTTTCCTTCCTTCTTCCTCCCTTCCTTCCTCCTTTCCTTCCTTCTTCCTCCCTTCCAGCCTTCCTTCCTTCTTCCTCCCTTGCTCCCTCCTTTCCTTCCTTCTTCCTCCCTTCCATCCTTCCTTCCTTCTTCCTCCCTTCCTTCCTCCTTTCCTTCCTTCTTCCTTCCTTCCATCCTTCCTTCCTTCTTCCTCCCTTGCTCCATCCTTCCTTCCTTCTTCCTCCCTTCCTCCCTCCTTTCCTTCCTTCTTCTTCCATTCCTTCCTCCTTTCCTTCCTTCTTCCCCCCTTCCTAACTTCCCTCCTTGACTCGAGGAAAACAGGAGGGTTAAATGTTGATATGATATGACATTTGCCATTATATCCTTTTCTTTGTTAACTTTCAAATACAAACCTTGTCTAAAAGCAGAAATCAAGTTTAATGTCCGTCTCATTTCACAAACTGTTTGGCACTGTGGTGTATCTTACCTGTACCACTTTCCCCTGCGGGATTTCGGAGAAGACCAGGACCTGGTTGTAGAGAGGATCCAGAGACTTCCTCACTGACTTGGTCTTCTTCTTGGCCACACAGACTCCGTTCTCCAGGAGGTAAACTTTGATGTAGGCGGCTGGAACGACAGCAGACGGAAAAGTTAAACAGGTACTGAGTGTCGACCCCCCTTCAGAGCACTCTGCAATTCTGCTTTCAAACCGGCTTTACTCTGGAGTTTTTCAGTGAGTTTAGAGGTTGAGTCTGATGAGATTCACAGATTTAGAGCGCAGTTTAGAGTACAGTAGAAGAGACGAGAGGAGAGTCTAATAGAGAAGAAGGCAGATTACAGTAGAGCACAGGAGTCATTTGTTTGTCTGCAGGTTATTGTCCCATAAGTCAACGCAGATATAAACTACAAGTCCTTGAGTTATCTAATCAATGCAAAAAAAATTAAAATGTAAAATCAACGATCATGAGCCTCAAACAAGCTAATAATAGATGTGCAGCAACTGTAGCTTTCAACAAAAATATGACATTATAGTCTTGCAAATCTTGTAAAATTGATTCTGAAAACCACATTTAAGGATCCTCTTAATATACATTCCTTCACTATGACTTTATCACATTTCTATTACCACAATTCAATCAAATTCTTAATGTAGTTCAATGTTCATAGTTCAATGTCATTGTTGTAAAATGACAGCAAACTAATTTTCACCATTCTCAATAATCATTCATTTCATACTGGAATGTATCCACTGAAACATTTTAATGGTCATTAATTATATTTTGGGGCTCTACTAGAATATAGCTGAACCTCCAGAGGCTACGAAAACACAGTAATAGTTGGATTTCACTTCTTTTTCTCGCTCTTTAATCAAAATGGAAACTGAAAAACATTTGTATATGATCGAACATGAGTCAGATCATCCAGAATATGCAAGAGGACAATAATCTGATGTCATCAAAATATAAAAATAAGAGAAAATTACTAAAAGCATGTTATATCCCCTTCAAAATAACAGCTCTTACAACTAATAGTGGTCAGCCAGCAGTTATAGTATAGAGTATAAATGAGTAGATAAAGGCAGGGTATAGTAGAAAATATTGCCATATAAATACATACAAAACAAAAACATTAAACACTGGAACCATCAGTTTCATTGCATTTCTGGATGCAAAAATGCAATGAAATCCTCAAGAAAACATCAGAGAAAGAAAAAAATGAATAAATCCACATGCAAATAATATTTGTGGTTATTAAGAGTTGCTATCAGCACCAGATTATGCACTTTGGAAAACACATGGATAAACTGTTAATAAACATTTCATCTCTCTGTCCTTTCTTATTTTTAAATAATAGAGATTTTTTTTCCTCCACAATTCTGCAGCACACCACTGTGAAACCACTCGGGAAGAAATACTAATAACATACAGAAGAGCACTCCTCTACTTGTGATTTATGACCTGGACTTCGACTGACCGGCACACACACACACACACACACACACGCACACACGCACACACACACACACACACACACACACACACACACACACACGCGCACACACACACACACACACACACACACACGGATACTACAAAGCTTTTTGTTTGCTCTGTATGCTAGATGACAAGATTAAAGATTAGACCTTGGCACACTGGAATCCGGAGCAAGGTCCTCCATTGTCTTATACTATATATGGATTTCCTTTTCATCTCTCACTCGCATGTTTTCCTTTCATTCACATTAAATTGCTCTCTACTTATTTCTGCATCCCTCCACCCTCCCTCCCTCTAACTCTTGTTTGTGCTATGCTCTGTTTATTATCCTCTCTTCTTTTATCTCTCTCCTCCCAAATAGTCCCCCCCCCCCCCAAATATAGTATATAGTTGTTTTTCCATTTTTGCTGACGCTGTTTTGTTCTTATGCAATTAGGATCAATTGGTGGTTTAACATTATGCAACGGAGGGGAACTACAATCAGAGTTAATAGTTTGTTGTTACACAATCCGGCCGGCTGAAAAATAAAATAATATAAAGCAGCAGCAGCAGCAGCACAGCCATGTTGACATAATGTCTGTTTCCATTTCCTCTGACCAGCACATATCACTAATACAATACCGCCATGACATGAAAGATAGGGTTAACTGATCTGATTAACTAATTAGCTTCATTTATTAGCTGCATGCTTGATGTATTTCAGGTGCAGTTATGCATGAAGCCTGGAGATCTTTGTGGTTTAGATTTACAAATGTGCACAATTTTTCACAGATTCTTGTGTTCAGATTGATTTTCAGTCATTTTCTGTACATTTCAGAACTCAAATCAGATATACTGCATTTTTCAACATACTACAGATCAACATATGAAGTCAGAGCAACACACAGAGCATCTTCACTACAGCATTAGCAGAAACATGTACTGTACTCTTTACTTATTTAAGGGATCACCTCCATCTGCCCTGATGTTAACTCAACACTGAAATCACCATTTCCTCTTCTTCACTCATGCATCTTTCAGATCTTCATAAGTGTGCTTTTGTAATTAGTGTCTAGCCGATGCCATTCGCTCTCTTGTGGTGCGTTCAAGTGCTCTTAAAACACTGTATATTCAAAGATGTCACAGTCATTTTCATGAGCAGCAGCCATTTTTTTGAATAAGACAAATCTTACAAATCTTATCTAAATCTTGTGATGTTTCAGATTTAAAGTTGCATTATGTTGAAAACTTCCGAGGGGCTTGTGAGGGGTTTGTGAGTTGCTTACCTGGAGGTCCTTTTGACCCTGGTTTCATGGTGAGTCCTCTTGCCTGGATGACCTCCACCTCCAGACCCCCATTCCTCTCCATCAGACCGATCTGTACGTCACCTGATTAGATGAAAACATAGAGATAGGTTAAGAAAATATTTTACAATATAATGTTCTCTAATGTGGATGAGGTGAAAATGTGTCTAATTTCTATTTATCCAGAATTGTGGTTTGTGTATTATAATTATTCATGTTTATTTAGTGTCAGAAAACTCAGCATTAATTAACATAAGTTTAACCCTTGTGTCGTCCTCCCGGGTCAAATTGACCCCACCCCCCTTCCTTCTTCCCTCTTTCTTTAATTTTTCCTTCCTTCTTCCCATCCTCCCCTCTTTCTTTGCTCCCTCCTCCTTCCATCCTTCCTTGCTTCCATCCTCTTTTCCTTCCTCCCTCCCTCCTTACTCCTTTCTTTCCTTCCTTCCTTCCTTCCTTCCTTCCGTCCTTCCTCCCTCTTTTTCTCCCTCCCTCCCTCCCTCCTTACTCCTTTCCTTCCTTCCTTCCTTTCTTCCTTCCTTCCTTCCTTCCTTCCTTGCTTCCTTCCTTCCTTCCTTCCTTCCTTCCTTCCTTCCTTCCTTCCTTCCTTCCTCCCTCCTTTCCTCCCTCCTTATTCCTTTCCTTCCTTCCTTCCTCCCTTCCTTCCTTACTCCCTTCCTTCTCTCCTTCTCTCCTTACTTCCTTCCTCCCTTCCTTCCTTACTCCCTTCCTTCTCTCCTTCTCTCCTTACTTCCTTCCTCTTTTCCTCCTTCCTCGTTTCCTTCCTTCTGTCCTTCCTTGACCTGAGGACAACAGGAGGGTTAAAAAGGTTTTCTTAATAACTCCCCGGATAGAAACATTGCGGGCAGTTTAAACCAATTCAACAGTAGCCTTTATAATAATGAGAATGACATTGTACCATCATTTTCTACACAACAGGGTTGAACAGGGCTGCAGTTATGAGTACCAACCAAGTGAAGAGACCAGGACAAAAAACAACCATAATGTATAAGGAGCTTTTAAAGTAACAACAGAGATGTAGACGCTAATAAAACCTTTATCATTCATGTAATGGGTGAGTATGTTCATTATTCAATGTATTACACATATAAACAAATACAAACACAGTCCTTTAAATTGTTTGTTGCACACTGGAGACACTTTTGAATCCAACAACTGCCTTACAATTAAACAGTTTCTAGATATCAGAGAGTTGTCTGGAGACTATAGAGAGCTCTGACTCTGGATTTCAAACTGTTGTGTCTGGTTTGGCAATAAATAAAACACAGAATGTAAAAGGATGTTTCTTATACGTAGCACTTCTCGGTTAGTATAATCCCACTGATGCAGAAACATCCTGTGAGTTTTGTGTGTCTTATCTTCCTTAAACTGTAAGAAGGAAACTTTTCACGGCTTAACATTGAATCCAACTAGCTTTTTAGCCTCTTTTAGCTCATTATTCAGTCTCAGCACTCCCATCAGTCTCATTTTCATCCATAGCAGGCAGCTGTCTACAAACCCACTTTGCTAACTGACCAGCTGAAAAGTTAGCAGGTAGCAATTAAAGAAAGAGGAACATGTCAGAACTAAGAGTTGGTGGAGAAAACTGGAGCTAATTGTGGATTAAAGTCATTAGCTAAACAGAAATATGACTCCAAATGAATGCTGATGTTGCTCTGTATGTGTAGCTGTTTGCTAATTTGTTAAACACATCAACTTCGACAGCAGACAGTATTTCAGTGTGTGTTATTGTGTGTTGTTCCGTCATTTAGTGGTCAAATCTGTGTGTGTTAGTTTCTTTTGATATGAGGGAAATTAAACTTTTTCTTCATGCCATCACTCCGTAAGTCACTCTGGATAATAGTTTCAGCTAAATGCCCCCAAAATGAAAAATGCATTCCTTTGAAAGTGGCAGAGCACAGATGACAGCCAAGTTATTCTGGGTTCTCTGACATTATATAATATTGGACTGGACAGCAGGTTTGGAGTGGAGCCGGTCCAGTCCGCGTCATTGTTGTCGGGCCAAGGACACTGTCTGACTGCCAGCGAGGAAACTGACCCACTTACAGTACATCACTGCTGTGGAGGACAGGCTGCGTACAATATATCCAGTATATACTGTATACAGCCGGGGAATGAATAAGTGCAGGGGACGATGAGGAAAACTCGGCAGTGGATCACAGCTCTGATTAATGAGCCACTTTTTTTTTTTTTTTTGCCAGTGTTAAATAATTTCAGCAGTCATTTCGGTTCAGTTTTATGAGGAAATAAGATGCTTTTTTTTTTCTTCTTTTCCAATTTTCAGACCCATTTTTCACAGGGAGATTTTCTTGTTGGCTGTTTTCGAGCATTTCACAAAATATATTTAATAGTTCTGCCTCCCAAAATCTTCATTTCCTTCTCAGCTTAGTGAAAAGAAAAATGAAGGAGGGATAGATTAAGTTTTTTGTTTCGCATTAGCCATCTTTCTCAACCTTTACATACTGTTCATAATCTGACTCATATTCAGTTTCTACACCAATTCACATTCATAAGTTCCCCATCAGTCATTAATACATGTTTCATTAATCCTTCTATTATGGAAAAGAATCACTATTTTATGGTCCAAGAGATCATTTTATAGAATATGATGAATATAAAATGTCTGAATAGGGATTTTTGAATTTCTTTTATAATAAACATGTCAAACTTGTACATTTGCATATTTCAAAATGTGCATACTATGGCTCACAATAGGAAAGGTCTGGCTAAAAGAAATGTGTATAGGGTGTATAGGGTGTTTTTACAGTTCTCAAATGTAAAAAATGGGTAAAATTTGACCATCAACAGTATGTAAGGGTTAATATTAACAATTAAATTGACGGTAGATTAACTGCTCATAGTTCCTGTGTTTCATAACGTTTGCAAAATGGTTGAAAAAACGTAAAAATGTCCGTTCTCTCTCACCCATGGATGTTGTCGCCAGAGTCTGTCGCCCAACAAACTGAGCGGGTCCCATCCCATCCAGGAAGTCGCTGAACTGGGCGTCTGATGCCAAACACATCCCACTGTAGTTCAGACTATGGAGAGAGATAGAACAACAGAGGGTTAAACATGGTCAGACAGTTCTCAATATACTTCTATTAGGTAGAGAGACTAAAACATAACAAGAGAAGCAGACAGATAAAAAGAGTCTGGAGGAAGAAAACCTGAAGAACTGATAACTGGAAGCCGTTTATCACTTCCTGTTTCAACTTAGTTTAACTCCCCAAATTCAAATTGGCTCCCTAAAACAAAATTCAGCCTATTGGCTTCAGAGTTTGACCCCCTGTGTCCTTATTTTGTGTGTGTAGGCAAAGAAATCAGCTCCGAGTGCTTTGGTGGCAGGTTGCCAGGTATTCTACTACTGTCCGTGTGTGTGTGTTTGTGTGTCCGTGTGTGTGTTTGTGTGTCTGTGTGTGTGTGTGTGTCTGTTATAAGCTACTTTTGGGGACATATTTTAGCAGTTATGTCCCCAATTCGGAAAAAGCTTTTTGTGTCAGTGGTTAAGGTTCAGTTTATGCCAGTTGTGGTTATGGTTGGAAACTAATGTAAGTCTATGTAATGTCCCCAGAAGTGATGATGACCTGATATGTGTGTGTGTGTGTGTGTGTGTGTGTGTGTGTGTGTGTGTGTGTGTGTGTGTGTGTGTGTGTGTGTGTGTGTGTGTGTGTGCGTCCCATGGATTGCACACAAAGGACTGATCCATCCTAATGCTACATCTGTGTTTCCTGGAAATTATGCTCATATATAACTAAATTGCAACAGAATATTACTAGAAACGCTGCTGTATTATCTTCTCTCTCAACATAATGAGAACACATTGTCAATAAATGTTCAGAATCAACATATTATCTAGTTGGTTTAAATCCAACCTTGCAGTACAATATCTGTTTCTAGAAACTAGAGCATTTTTAAACATTTTATGGTTATGTTTAGACTCTGGCAGCACTTGGTTAAGGCTCATAAAAAATGTGTTTTCTTGGTTTAATACAGAAGGAAATCTGCAATGACTTGAAGCTCAACATATTTATTCACATTTAAGCAAAACGACATCTGTTACAAGCCTAAACCAAACCACACGCAGGTTTTAGTATTCAAGATTCAAGACGTTTATTGTCATATGCATTGTTAAAAAACGGAGGTTAAGACAATGCAATGAAATTATTACTTTTCTGCTCTCCTTACACACAACAATAACACATAAACTCAACAAACACATTACAAAAAGATGCACACAACAATAATAAGAAAAGTGCCAAAAACTTGAGTTAATTTATAAAGTAAAATATTGTGAACTTGGAAGAAATGGTTGCCTGTGAACATGATGCCAAAGCAACATAACTGGGGATACAATCTAATTATATATTAATGTGATTTCTAGCAGACAGCGCCGAATGCTGGTGACGTATTAAATACATCAAACCAGGATGGCCGAGTGGTTAAGGCGTTGGACTTAAGATCCAATGGGCGTGAGCCCTCGTGGGTTCGAACCCCACTCCTGGTAGACTACAAAGCTTTAATGCTTGTGTTAATTGGTAGCAGCAGGTGTGTCCCAAGATCCTGTTCTAACCCACACAGGTGTTTCAAGTTACTCTGGCTAATTGGGTCTCTTATCAGCTCGTGTGCAGACCCTGATTGATTGACACCTCCTGGTAGTTTTGTAGCTGAAGCATCTGTGTGGATATGCAGGTAAGTGTAGATAAAGTAATACCATAATATATGCATCATGTAACCTTTACATACTGTTCAGCATTAAATTTGACCCATTTTTTTTTATATTTGAGAGCTGTAAGAACACCACATACACATTTATTTTAGCCTTATTTTTCCTAATGTGACCCACAGTGTAGAAAAATGGAAATAAAGCATCATTTTTGTTCACTTTTGTGCAGCTGATATTACACTTTTTTATATATGAAAATGTACAAGTTCGATCTGCACTTATTAAAAATCTGCATTTAAACATGTTTTATTCATCATATTCTATAAATGTTGTGCTGGACCATAAAATAGTGAATGTGAATGACTTTTTTTCCATAAATTAATCGAACATTCATTAATGACTAATTATGAGTCAGAGTATGAACAGTATGTTAGGGTTAAAGTGGAAGTACTACATAAAAAAATGTACTAGAATAAAAGTATAAAAGTGTTAAAGGTAAAATGTGTGTAAAAAGATAGAAAGACAGAACATATTAGCTAAACACGTATTAAGTCCTCCTCTCACTTTTTCTTCTCCTCCTTTTATTCCTTCTCCTCTCCAGTCTTGTCATTTTCCCCTTTCTCCCAGAGGTGTAATTCTCTCCCTGTCTCTACCATTATCTCTTCTTTTCTCCTCCCCCTTTTCTTCATCCACATCTCTTTAACCTTCATCCTCGCCTCCCCGTCTAGTCTTTACTTTCATATTTCATTCTAGTTTCCAGTTGCACAGTCTTTCACTGATAAGAGAACTTTATCTGCACATTTAAGGAAACTTTTCTTTTCACAAGGACAACCACCTAAATTACCCAACAGCTTTGTCTTCAATGTGGAAATGGAAGAACACTTGTTAAAATATTTAGTAGATTGTTCCAACAAAGATATACAGACTGACCGATTTAATATTCACGACTCCAGAATGAATAGCCAAACACTCTGCAGTCATTACAAGATAATTTACAGCCTCTGTTCGATGTGATTAACACACAAAAGCACTTAGCTTAGATTAGTAATTTATGCAAAGGTATGCAAACATGAAATTACTGCAGGTCATTATTCATACACCTTATATCTCATTTACATATTTTGGTTTGTGCTGTTGTGTGTTTTTATGGTAACATGTATGTTGCAGACAGAATGCATATTTCTGTGTGTGTGTGTGTGTGTGTGTGTGTGTGTGTGTGTGTGTGTGTGTGTGTGTGTGTGTACGTGCGCTGGCATGCAATAAGTCAAGCAACATTAGCCGAGTGGGTATTACTGGGTGATAAAATCCTGAGCTTTAGATTATGATGTTGGTGTGTGAGGCACATCTGGGGATTATGCTGCTGTTTCACAGAAATATGACGCTCAATGTAAACTGCGTGCTGAAGTCAGATGACAACACTGCAAATGTTTAGGTCGGTTTTAGGTCTATTTATCAGTTTTCGTGATTATTTTCTGATGCAATGCGACTTATCATTATTAATGTTTTTTGCAAATGAATGTAATGAGGTTAAAAACTGGAAAGCTGCATTTGTCTGGTCATCAGTTTCATCAGCATGTGATGTTTTAGAAAGATGAAATGCAAAGATGAAAATGAAATGTTAATGCTATTTTATGATGCTTCTTTGCGTGATATCTTCTCTGCTATAGTAATCTGCACATTTTTTCCTAATAAATACTGTACACTGTATAGGGCTAAGCAGCTCAACTACTAGCAATTTTGCCTTTGACCCTCAAAGCTTTATCCTGTCCTGCTTTGCATCAGTAGCATACCGAGAGACCAGATCATATCTATAGCCAAAAAACCCCAAACTGAAGAGACTTTTTCATGGTTGTGATTTTGAAACAATGCAGCCAATTAGTCAATTGTTCAATCTCACTAATTCAATATGGAGTGAACTACCAAGGCACAGCTGATCATTTCTGCTTCTGTGTCGTCATTTTAGGCAAAAGCAACTCTCAATGCTAAAAATGAGACATCCGATTTGTTCCACAGTTGTCTGAAATGAAGGACACATCTTTCCAATAAGTGGTCATTTTTAGTGGGAAATCTCAACCTTTTTCTTCTAAAAATGACATTTGTACACTTCTGAATGTTCTGAGGAAACGTACTCGCTGCCTGGATGATGTTCAGAGGCAAAGCTTGTTCACACGGAACTCGTAGGTTGGTGGTCTTGGTGGGTGATGGGCATAGTGCAGGACTTTGACAACTAAGGCCGAGGTCTATGTTCAGCGTTCTGCAGTGTTTCAGGTTAGACTGAGAAACCACTGTGTAAAGGGAAAGATTGTGGTTTTGATTAACCTTTGTGTCGTCCTCCCGGGTCAAATTGACCCCGTCTGTTTTGACTGTTCCTTCTTTCCTTCCTTCCTTCCTTCCTTGCTTCCTTCCTTCCTTCCTTCCTTCCTTCCTTCCTTCCTTCCTTCCTTCCTTCCTTCCTTCCTTCCTTCCTTCCTTCCTTCCTTCCTTCCTTCCGTCTGTCCTCCCTCCCTCCCTCCTTCTCTCTTTCTTTCCTTCCTCTCTCTTTCCTCTCCCCTACCTTCCTCCCTTCCTTCTTTCCTCTGCCCTTCTTTACTCACTTTCTCTTTTCCTTTCTCCCTCCCTCCTTCCTTCCTTCCTTCCCTCCCTCCCTCCTTCCTTCTTTCCTCCCTCCATCCTACCTTCCTTGCTTCCTTCTTTCCTCTGTCATTCTTTCCTCCCTTCCTTCTTCCCACCTTTCCTTCCTTCTTTCCTTCCCCCCTTCCTTCCTCCCTCCTTTCCTTCCTTCCTCCCTCCCTCCCTTCCTTCCTCCCTCCCTCCCTTCCTTCCTTCTTCCTTCCATCCTTCCTTCCTCCCTCCCATCCTTCCTTCCTTGACTCGAGGACAACAGGAGGGTTAAAGCTGCAGTGCAGGACTTTTATGTCACCCTTTATGGCAGTGAGAGTAATAACAAAAAAACGTGTTGTCATGTGTTTACGTTAGAGGCTCCACTACTGTTGTGGCTTTAAAACAGTGGATATATTGTTTTGAGGGTCATGCAACCTCCTGCAAAATGACTTCATTCAGTCCGATAACATTAAAGTCAAGAAGAGCAGCACAATTGAATTATTTTATTTCCAATTCAAGTTAGCAGAGAACAGACTAAACTATAAGTTAGCTGCCCCATGGAGCATGCACAGTATGCTCAGCAATGTCAAATCCAACACCAGATAAAAAGCTATGTACACTGTGAAATACGTAGAGATTTACCTGATGGTGAAATTGAAAATGTAAACAAATTCTGTGTCATGCTTCATGTCACTGTTGACTTTGTCCAGCATGTTTATTTAAGACAACGTCCTATACTTAACTAAATACTTAGACTTACATACATAACCATAAAAAATACAGTTAATTTTATGAACAATATGAACACCATGCAACTGTAGTGACATTCATTAAAAACATTTTCTCATTATGTTGGAGCTCCAGGCAGCATTCAATTACTTACATACGGTTCATATTGTGACTCATAACTAGTCTCTACACCAATTCACATTCATAAATTCCCCATCAGTCATTAATAAACATTTGATTAGCCAAATGAAAAAGACATTCACAATCAGTGTTTTATGGTCCAGGTGAACATTTTATAGAATATGAAGCACAACAACGTGTTTGAATGCTGTTTAAAAAAAAATGTAATTCACATTTGTACATTTGCATATACGAACATTTATATCAGCTGTACAAAAATGAAAAAAAAACATGCATTTTATTTCCATGTTTGTATACTTTGGCTAAAAGAAATGTGTATATGGTGTTTTTACAGCTCTCAAATGTAAAGATAGGTCAAATTGCTGTTGCGAAATAGTTGCATTTATCATTGTAATCTTCATTGTGCTGCACATCACAAGAAGAAAAGGAGAGTATTGTTTTTTCAATATGCAGTAAATTTAAATTGAACAACTCAAAATCGATCAACAGCGTCTTCACTGATCATTTTGAATAAACTGAACAGAGGAGACAATGTGTAAGAAAATAAAATGTTATATTCCTTACATAAATAAACACAAGCAAACACATTCCCATTTAGGCCCATCATCGACATCATCACACACACAAAAACACACACTCGCTCGGTCCCGAATCGCCCCGAACCATAAATCAGTAAGCTCATAAGTGTGATTGGATGGTGTGAGCTAACAAAGTGCTTATTCATGGCCGTGCATACGCAGGCTCGGAGCTTTTCAATCAGCGGACCGAGCCAAACAGCTGACGGAAACACAGTAACACAGACAGACAGCGAGACAGGCAGCAGTTTGGTGCTGCTGCTGCTGCTCCTTTAAAATAAATGTTGCAGTGCAGCTCAGTTTAATGATTCAACTGTAGTTTCCCTCTATGTAGTGATGCATGTAGCCCAGAGCTGCACACATTTACATTTTAACCACTTAGCTCCTCCGTCTGACAGAATCAAGAGGTAATAAAAGGATTACGATCCTACACAAAAGGGATTATAGTTTATCTAACTTTTAAATTGAGCTACAGTAGGAAGAACAACTTTATGTAACGCTGGTTGTGATGCTTTCCGAATAAAGCAGTTTCCTGTAGTTATAATCCATCCGTGCATAATCTATACTGGTTTATATCTTGTGCAGGGTCATAGGGAATTAGCTAACAGTTGTGTAGGGTGTAGGAAAATGAAAAATGTAAGGTTTTGGTCACAATTTAGTGAGCAGGAAAAGAAAAGTTTAACCTTTCAGTCTCATTTCTTGAAGGGTGAAAAGATGGTTCTCTTTTGTTGAGCACTGACCATGTTAAATGTATTTTAAAGGATCAGGGTCAGTTTGGAAAATTATTCTAGCACTTGTGTTACAATGCAAAAAGACCAGACTTCAAATATTGTCACCTACAACTTAATTAATTCCCTCTGTGAGTTTAAACTATAGAATAAACTTGAAAGCATCATCGTATTTCAGCTAATGTTCTTTTTTTTTGGCTTAATTTTGGATACCAGCTAAACAATGTATGCATGTAGCAGCTCCTAAACTAAATATCTGCATATTCCAAATATAAATGGAGCATTAATATGCATGCAAACACTTTCGATGATGCAATCATCGTCTCTCGGTCTCTACCTCTCCTTGTTTTCCTCCCTCCTCTGTTTGTCTTTAAACCCTCCCAGCCCCCATCAGCCGGCCTGTCTATCAGTCCGCCTTGTCTCGTTACGTAACTGTAGGAGTTCATGCTGGTAGCCAGGTTGGCACTGATCTGCGTGTGTGTGTGTGTGTGTGTGTGTGTGTGTGTGTGTGTGTGTGTGTGTGTGTGTGTGTGTGTGTGTGTGTGTGTGTGTGTGTGTGTGTGTGTGTGTGTGTGTGTGTGTGTGAAGTAGTACTACACTAGTATTGCTGATCTCATAGGCGCTTTCTCACTGGGCTCTACCGTCTCTCTGTTTGGCATTATCAAAACCTCTGCTCACAATTTATGCTAGATGGATAATAGACATGCACTAGCAGGATGCAGGTTTGAGAAAGATAATAAAATGGAAACAAAAAAGCTTGAAAATGTATAAACACCACCGCCAGTGCTATACAATTCTCCAAATTGCTGTTATGCCCCCAAAAAATGTCCCTGTCGCTTCAGTTTTTAGATAAACAGATTTTGTGTCACTGTAATTTGAATTCAAATCACTATTTGTTGATAATTCATAGTTATGGCTTGTAGAAAATGGTTTAATGTTAACAATCCCAGAGGTTATCAAGAGGCCAATCTGAATTATACGTAACTAACGAAACGTCCAGGAGGGCCAAACAAATGTTATGAGCAATTATAAAAAGATAGTTACATTTTATATTTTATAAAGCAGCCAAAGCAGGCATATCTCAGCCAAAATGTACCTGCAGAATGTTTTTCCTTTCATTCAAATTCAAGAGAAAATTGCAAAAAAATAAAAAAAAATAAAAAATCACACAATCACACAAAACTACTGTAAGAAAACCTTTTTAAAAATCCTGGTTTGAAATGAGTCACACCAAAGACAGTTTTATTCATGAGCCCCATGGTCATAACCATCACCACATTTCACAGAAAATTGGTTCCCAGTTTTTTAAATAACCTGCAAAGTAGCAGACATACAAAGAGACTGGAGTGAACCTGGAAATATTCAGTCACGATTGTAGTTTACATTCATGTCGGTCCAGACTTGTATAATATTTGTAGTGTAAGGTATAAAGTGTATTTTGTGGTGAAATGGAAGTTTTTACTATATTGACATGTATGATTCCAGCTACAGTGATGAGCAAACCTCCCTAGTTAAGTGTATATGGAAAATTATTCCTTTTTATTGATGTCTAGCTTGTTATTTATTGTCTTTCCCCTTGCTTCAGCTTTGTTGTTGCTGTTCTGCTGTATTTCTATTAGTGTGTAAGTTCATGAATGAAACAAAAAAGAGGTCTGATTCCTTGTATGTGTTCACATGGTTGACCAATAAAGCTGATTCTGACAAAAAAAACAATGTGAAAGTAATGAAATAAATGATAGACGATGCTTCAGATATGGATGTTGCTGCAAAGAATCTACAAATAATAAAATGTGGATGCTTCACACACATCTTCAACCCGGCAGCAGAGAAGATCTAAACCATCACCACAGTTTCAAGGTGTTCACCTGAGATTAGAGTCAACAATTCAGTACCTGTGATATATGGTCATCTTCTCCTTTTCCTTCTCACCTTTTGTTCCTGAGTTATGGTGTTAAATAATGGCCAAAAATGTGTTTTTAATGTGCTGCATGTTCGATTGCTTAGTCTCTACTATTGCTGCTTTAGTAATTAAGAGTCTATTAAATGTAGCAGTAGTAGCTTTATTGTTATTATATTGAGGGTCAGACAACAATATAATGACATTTATATAGCACTCCCTGAGCTATAAGAACATTTAAGACTATAAAGGACAATGTAAGACATAAATAAAACATTGGTAATCTATAAGTGCAATAAAGTGAAATATAAAAAGGTGCAAACACATCAAACAGCAGCAATGCTTATTAAAACAGTAGTCCATATATAAACAATTGAAACCATTTAAAGCACTTTTATGTATTAATTATATACAACAACATGAAAGAAACTACTATTTTATTCTACTATACACAGATTATATAAATATTAGGCTAAGTGCTCTAATAGTTAATACATGTTCTTTTCTCATTTCAAGTCAAATAAGGGCTGCATTTAAAATACAGTACAGAGAGCTTTTGAAAAAATGTGCGGATCGATCATATTGGATTGTTTATTTCCTCCAGCTCGGCTTTCAGTGAGTGTGTTTGCTCAAGAGATTTGTGCTTAGTCTCGTAGTGGCCCTTCACAATCACCACGGTCCATGCAACATGTAAGACAAACACGTTTTGAACTGCCGGTGGGAACAATGAACATGTAAGAATCTGTTCTTTCTTAATTAAAAGCTCTGTTTTCGCTGTCCACTTTCCTCTTTTTAAGAATTCGCCATGTGAAATGACTTCTCCGTGACTCGCTCGTCTCTCTCCTGTGTACGTCAAATCGAAAGCTGTGCCGTTTAAAATAGAATCGCTCCGTCAAAATTAAATAATTCTCAATAATTTATCGGTACTAATGAGTTTGATGAGCGCTCAACACTGCACTTTTTTTGGGAGTGAAGCAATACACCCGCTAAGTGTGAAGTAGATCGGAGGAACAGTTCTGGAGATGTGTAAAGGACAAACATACATACAGAATCCTCACTTTATAGTTTGATTAGACATATTTGTGACATAATTGCTATGTTGTTTGTCATAATTAGTGCATCAACTCTTGAGTTTCTAGATGTCAAAGTGGCCTCGACCTTTGACCACCGAATTCTCATCATTTTATCCTTAAGTCCAAGTGGACATTTGTACCAGATGTAATGAATTTCCATCCAGGTGTTTCTGAGATATCGTGAAGAAGAAGGGAACGGACATGATTCTACAGCGACCTTAATCTTTGAGCTTTGACCACCAAAATCTAATCAGTTCATCTTTGAGTCAAAGTGGATGTTTGTGCCAAATTTGAAGTAATTGTGTAAAGGCGTTTCTGAGATATCACATTCAGGAGAATGGGACTAACAACCAGAAAACACCACAGCTGTCGCCACTGTGGAGGCATAAAAAAATCATCCACCAACTAATACCAAAATGTGTTCAGTAACATAATAATTTCATTAAAAAGTACATTAAAATGTGTTGGATCCAGCCCAGAATCTGTGTCCGGAGCAGGTTGCGTTACTCACTTGCCCTCGGAGCCGTAGCTGTTCATGCTGTCCTCTATGGACTCGTGGCTGGCCTGCCGAACGGTCCGACTGGGCATCTCCACCGCCAAACCCGTCTCTGTGCTCCTCTGGATGCCTCCCTTCAACTTCCTGCCTTCTGTATCCACTGCAGACAGACACACACACATATAAAGGCTCAATTCAGCTGCTACGAACATGAGAAAGTAGGTTTAGATTCAGCAGAGTACAGGACTTTGAGTGGGTGAAATATCCTGAAAGATAACTGGCCTCCATTTAAATACAGATTAAGTGTTTTAAAGAATTGTTTTCCACTTTAACAATTTGTTCCAACACATCAGAATCACATTTCCTGTTACCTCAGGACACTTGTCATTACACGTTTCGGTGAAAACAGGTCATCTAGTGTTAAGGACAGCTCAGAATATCCAAAAACAAAGTGAAAAGCAAAAGCAAAATACCAAAACCTCTGATTAATTGAGTGATTGTTTGCTCTGTGATTGGCATTTTTATGATATGATTTCATCTTAATTTGTTTTTCCATCCATCTTTAACCTTTTTTTATGACAATTTAAAAGAGAATCATTCACTGTGTGTGTGTGTGTGCCTGTGTGTGTGTGTGTGTGTGCGTGTTTGTGTAAACTGTAGGTGTTTATGTGTTTGTCCGGCTTTGACCTCATCAGTGTCAGAAAAAGGACGACCACAGTGATGAGAAATCACTTTACAGGGCCAAGGACAAAAGCACTCGATTCCTCCTCAGAGCAGAGACATACATCTTGTTGCAAAATAGACCACAAAATCGATGCACGGCAGATTTTATAGGACCTTTCTCTGGCTGCAAGGTGTCCTGTGTGTGTGTGTGTGTGTGTGTGTGTGTGTGTGTGTGTATGTGTGTGTGTAGGTGTGTGTGTGTGTGCGTAGGTGTGTGTGTAGGTGCTTATGTGTGTGTGTGTGTGCGTAGGTGTGTGTGTGGGTGCTTATGTGTTGAATGAGGTTGAATTTATAAGGAAGTGCTTCTGGAGGTCTTTGACCCTGTTATCAGGACAGGACAGGAAAGTTGTTTTCCTTTTTAATAGCAGGGACACACACACACACACACACACACACACACGCACACACACACACACACGAGAAATGAGACCATGTGAAGCTATTTTCGTAAAGCATCAATCCTCCTTCAGAGCAGGTCACAGCATAGTGTGTTTTATTGTTTTTTTTACTTTGAATAACTGCTAAAAATTCATCATGTGAGTGGATTGAAAATAAAATAAATAAAATAAAACCGGAAGCATTTGTGTTATAGCCACTGATCAAAATCCAGATGATGTCATACTTTTTCTTTACTCCATAAAAGAGCTTCAATCACCTTAATGGAAAGAAATATGTTTTTAGGAAGCAAACACTCTCACACTCTCTCTCTCACACACACACACACACACACACACACACACACACACACACACACACACACACACACACACACACACACACACACACACACACACACACACACACACACACACAGACAGAGACAATAGCAAAGTGTCATAAAGTTAGTTCTGCAGTTATTAAGCGAGCGACCTAGAACGGTGCTATTTCTATCTTGTTCATGTGGGACGGGGACGCTGGCAGATTTGGGTTACTGCTTCTGCCTCCTGACTGGTTTCCATATGATCACTTATCACATGTGTTAGTCACAACAGCGCTGTCATACAACAACACAGAGGTCAAGAAAACCAGTGAAGTTATAGTCAACAGAATTAAAGACAATACAAGTATATTTCTGTGAGAGAGGAAAAAACTAAGTGAATCTTCTAAGATGTTCAGTGCTCTCCTGTTTTCTTTTGTTTTGTTGAATTCCCTCAGCCTGCATCATCTAGTGCCGCTTGTGATTACCAATATTAACCCTTGTGTCGTCCTCACGGGTCAAATTGACCCTGTCAGTTTTGACTGTTCCTTCCTTCTTTCCGTCTGTCCTTCTTCCCTTTCTCCTTCTCTCTTTCTTTCCTTTCTCCCTCCCTCCCTCCCGCCTTCCTTCTTTCCTACCATCCTTCCTTCCTCCCTTCCTTCTTTTCCTTCCTCCCTTCCTTCTTTTCTTTCCTGCCTTCCTTCCTTCCTCCCTCCCTCCTTTCCTTCCTCCCTCCTTTCCTTCCTTTTTCCTTACTTCCTTCCTCCCTCCTTTCCTTCCTTCTTACTCCCTTCCTTCCTTCCTTCCTTCCTCCCTCCTTTCCTTCCTTATTCCTCCCTTCATTCCTAGCTTCCTCCCTTCCTTCTTTTCCTTCCTCCCTCCTTTTCTTCCTTTTTCCTCCCTTCCTCCCTCCTTTCCTTCCTTCTTCCTCCCTTCCATCCTTCCTTCCTTGACTCGAGGACAACAGGAGGGTTAAGAGAACAGCTTTGTGAACATACACAGTTGCACACATATAAAAGTTGTTAGCTTGGTCGATTGTTCATAATGAAAGGGATAAGTCTTTTTGTTGTTCTTGTTTTGTGTTTTTTAGAAGATGTGAAGATTGTTGTGGGGTAGGAAGTATTTTTGGCTTTGTTTGACAGTAATGACATGCAATGGTCTAGACTGGATCCATTTGCCCATTTTACCATGTTGACTGTTTCTGGTGAAGCAATTGATCGTGGCTCAGGAGGTGGGCTGTCGTCCAATAATCGGAAGATCGGCTCCTCCAGTCTACATGTCGATGTGTCCTTGGGCAAGATACTTAACCCCGAATTGCTCCTGATGGCTGCGCCAACAGTGTATGAATGTGTGAGTGAATGTTAGTCTCCTCCTGATGGTGCCCCTGCCATCAGTGTATGAATGTATGTGTGATTGTGACTTGTAGTGTAAAAGAGCTTATAATGCTCAGAAAGACTAGAAAAGTGCCACATAAATACAGTCCATTTAGCATAAGCACTGCAGGGGAACTAATGATTAGCCAATCAGCATCACGTCAAGCTGTTATCAAGCTTGGTGCATAGGAGCCAATGAGGGGTAAAACTAGACTAAAGTCGTCTAAAAGCTGGGTCAAGAGCTGGTAACTGGAACTGATACTCAGCCAAATTAATCCACATCTGTATTCCCCAAACAAAGCAGCCGAACATGGGCGAGAGCCAGGTCACGTATGGCCATCTGGTCTGTGGGCATTGACATTCAGTCGCAATTATCTCAACTTGACTGCACACCCGTAACGCCAATGTCATGCACACACTTACTCGTGTATGTAGCGGGCACTTGCATTTTTTGATTTAAGCATTTAGCTGATGCTGTCAGAGTGATTTACAATGAGTTCTAGGGTGGCATGAACTTCTACTTCCTGGCTTAAATGCCTAAAAATGACAAAACATTGTGTCAGCAACCTGAGCATCTACATAAAAATATTTGGAGTCATAAAATAAACTTCCTAATCCTAATCTTGCTCTGCATTTGGATTTACGAGCAACAAAATCTACTTTATGGTCACTGCAGCTGAGTGTGCACTTATGTGGTAAGAACTGTCAAAAGTCATGTTAACCTGAACTGAATCAGACATCCTAAAGGTCTTAATGAAGTCACGGACTTCTTGTAAAACATTTTTTCTGATCGGTCGATGAACATAAAAGCCACTCAAACGCCACATTTTTTATTTGTTTACCTCATGACTCACGTGAAAGTGGCTGGAACTGCTTGAGTAGGTGTCTACAGCATTAAAACACTCACTATTGGCCACCTGTGGTTGAAGGATTTATTACAGCTATTAACAGGATAGCACGCTTCACAGTCTGGAAACAGTGCTTTCAAAGTCTATACAATTACTACACCAAGGCTCAGACAGGTTTAATGGCTAAAAACAGAAGATCAGCTACAGAAGGTGATGGAAGCATTAATGCTGTTGACTGATGCAATATACCTTTACATCCAGAGGGGGCGACAGTGAGTGCCTATATATAATATAACAGTAAATAAAGTACATTTTTTATGATATAAATTTTATTTGTATGATACCTTTCACACAGAAAATGCAACTCAAAATGCTTTGCATAAAACTGCAATGAAAAAAGAAGGTTTAAACAAATAAAATTGAGTAAAACTTTACCTAAAACATCTAATAAGATTCAGTAAAAATGAGATTGCTCCAAAAACTTCTACTTTATTTATATGTATATTTATTAGTTTTCTCATTATAAATATCTCTCTGATTTATAAACTCTGATATTTTACTCTATGCAACAATAAATTGTCATCTTTTTTTTGTTACACAGTTTTTTTGTATGTTTTTTGTTCAGCTTTTGTATGTATTTGTATTTCTTTACTCTTAAGTTTTAATGTTGTACGTCTCACGGTAGGAGGGCCCTTATGGGTTTAGTGGCTCCTTCTGCTCATTACTTTTTTTTGTTAGTTTTTTGTTTTCTTTTTTTAATTTAAAACAAATCTGCAAGTATTACTTTTTTGCATTGTGTATAATATTGTGCAATAAATAAACATAAACATATCAAATATTTTTAACTGTATAGCAAAAAAATTCAAAAACTCAATTCCTGAACTGCCAAGACACAAGTTATTTGTTTATGTGTGCAGGAAAAGTTATTTCTCTATGTTGCTATGTGCTCTTATGTGTGTGAGTATACAGTATGTCCTCTATTCTACAGAAAGTTGGGAAAAGGACATTGTGTCACCAGCAGTGCTGACACAGAAACGGTTGCCATGGACATAGATGCCGTTACTATGGAGACCACGATGGAACCCGAGCGGTGAGGCTGGTCTGAGAGCCTTTTAACACGGAGGGTTGTTTTGGGTTTGTGTGTGTGTGTGTGTGTGTGTGTGTGTGTGTGTGTGTGTGTGTGTGTGTGTGTGTGTGTGTGTGTGTGTGTGTGCGTGCATAACCTCATGTCACTTCTTGTCACTGATGGTGTGTCGAGGTGGAGTAGAGTTACATAACTAATACAGCAGGTGTGTAATGGCTGGAGACGCATCAACCATTCTGCTTCTCGGCGACCCTTTCATGGTGCTGATGGGATATTATCTCCGTTCAGTTCAATCCAATTCAAAACGCTTTATCTGGAGCAGAGTGAAAGGCAATCTTGCAAGGCAATCAGGATAAGAGATTAAAATTTAGGAGATTGACAGTTTTTCTTATTGACAACATTCCTGCCCCGATTCTTTTTGTCTCTCACACTTTCCACATAACATTACCCTGCGATGCTTTCTCTTTTTCAGTCAGCGTCTATTATTAGTCACTCTGCCAAGTCCTAAAGATGTCAGAAAATATACACATTTGGGACTTACCATCCCTCTTCTATATCTAGAGAGCCACCAAGTGAGATCCATGCCTGAATGACACTGACACATCTGTGCAGGTTGTTATATTTCAACAAGCCGTTATTATATTTTTCTTTTGGGGCTCTACTGGAATATGATTCACAGTTGTAAAAAAATCCTTATTTATCTTATACCTGCTCTTTATGCACTTCAGCCTCTTTAGCTCCTGTCTGTATAATGCCCCCCATTATGATGAGCCCACTCTGTTATGATTGGACAGTTTCTAAAAGCTGCTCCTCTGCAAACTTGAGCTATATAAACAAAACATAGATGTATTAAAGAGAGTTTGATTTAAAGATGGCACACTTTTTATTCCTATGAGTTTCTTAGTGGCACCTAAAGCCAAAAAAACGGGTTCTGGCTGTACAGAAATTACCCAAATGTTTCTCATGCTTCTGCATTTCTTTGCTTCATGCAATCTAAAAACTCACTTGAATTGGGATAAAATAATTCACTGATGCAGCTTTTCTACCCTTTCCATATTATATAAGAAAGAATGGATCAAATTCTGATAATTAAATAAGTCATTTTGAGGGAGTTTAGATGCTCAAAAAAATGTATTCACTGTTTTATAGGTTCTCCTTATCCAATAATTGTGTGTAGGAAAACTTTTTTGGATCACATACGGACACAAAATGTGTAATAACATGGTTTGGCCACTATGCCAAATTCACAGCAGGCTGAATCCCTGGTTTATGACTTGCAGCGAGCATTTTTAAATACCTTCACTTCAACTTTTGGTATTTTGACAATGTTTAACACAGACATCTGACATCATAACAGTTTTAACATAACAGAAAATCACAAAAAGCTTGTATGTACAAAGCCAAATGGTTTAAACAAGCAGTTTAGTTCATTAAGTAAAGTAGAGATTAAAACTGCATGGTGCATCAATCAGCAAACCAATAATTTGAAATAATTAAAGGTCTGTGCTCAGGTGAGAACGCTGTGTGAATATTTAATTCCCACGCCTGATAATCAAACTAAATTGCCATTTCGTTTCACTTCATTTATTCAGTCTGATATTGTTTTCATGTTACTTGATTATTTTGTTTGTTTGTTTTGTCTAAAACAATCATTAGAAAGTGACATCCATCCCACTGAGGTCATTTTCAGTGGAGGCCGCAGTAGCACATTAACATCTTCTATGTCGATAGAGAAGAGAAAGTACTGTATGTTGTTGTTTATTTTGACTTGTCAGTGTCTGATTTGGACATGGGTGTAACTGGGAGGCTAAAGAGGTGATGCCCTCATTCTTAATCCTGCCTACAAAGCTCTGATTGACTGATTGCAGCAAGTAGGGGGATAAAACCTATAGCATTGTTATTACTCAGACATTCTGATGATGTAACTTTATTTGTGACAATATGTTTGTAGGAAATCCCCTCAAACTGGTGCAGTGTATGTGTTGCTTTCATAGTGAGCAATCCTGACCAGCTACAGGTAACGAATGACCCAAAAACACAAACATTTACCGCTATAAAGGAGACAGATGTTCAGAGGCCAGCATCTGCTTGGAAAGCCAAGCAGGACTACTTTTCCCTTTGTGACCAGCTGTTGTTTATTTGTCTCCAGATGTTTGGGATCTTAAGTCGGTTCCAGTGATATCTGGTAGCTCAGGCTATCTGTACACTGAGGAGTCTGAATCTGTCTCCTCTTTCTTTCACTACGCCCATGCCAGGTTAGTCCCTCAGTGTCCTGTAAAGGTTAAACATCCACAACAAATCATATGGGATTTTGTTAAAAGGTGAAATCTTAAATCTGATGTATTTCTGAGCTATTGGATCTCCTCCAATACATTTTTGTCTGTGCACTGTATCTCTAAAGACAAAAATAGAAGAAAGACTCAAATTTAAATCCCCACTCCACTCCAAAATAGCCTTCTGCGTTTGTGGTCAATGTGGTTCACAGCATGTGATGTAGAGCACCCACTGTGATGTAGCACAAAAAGTGTCTGATGTGACGCACAAAAATTGTGATGTAGCAATCAGAGAGCCAGGACTCATTAGTTTGTCTCCCAGCAGAGAGATATTAATGAAAGCAGAACAGATATAAAAATAGCTGCTCCCCATTCAGCCAACTTATCTGACCAACACACTGTCTGACAGACAGGAAGACTGCAGGTGGGTCATATCATGTGACCTAAATGATTTAAAAAAAGACATATAAAGGCTTCTATAGCAACAAACTATGAAGAGGCAGCAGCTATGCCATAAATGTCATATTCAAACAGCCCCATGCACTGTATAATGTAGCAGAGAGACAGTTATTGGTAGCTAGTGGCTTTGTTAGTAGGTTTCTAAAAGTTAAAATAAATATATTTTGGTGGCTACTTAACACTTGCTTCCCCTTTGCCATTAACAACACAGTACCACAATCATCAGTGTAAATTTTACTTGTCTTCAGGGGGCAAATGTTATCTAATACAGAAGCAGCAATGGGGTGGAAAATTACCCAATCTGGCAGCATTTCTTGAGTGTAAAATGTTCCGCCCCAGATTCAGTTATTTTTGGGTGTGTGGTGTCAACCCGCGGCCACCAGGACAAAAAAAAAACATGTTACACACATGCACCAAGCAACGAGTGGAGAAAAGTACAGCCTGCAACATACAGATTAAAACTGTAGGCAGTACTTTTTCAGTAGTCATTGCACCTTTCTGTGTTTCTATATGATTTATGTTGGAGTAACAACTGAAATTTATACACATAACACAATAGCAAATATGATTTTTCAATCAAATATGCACCTTACAGTGGGACGGTGCCCCAGCGCAATTAATGGACCACATGATCCTGATCAAGTGAAAATGTGTAATGTGAGAGGTGTGATGAACCCACAGAGAATTGTCATTTAGCTCCTCTCAAGTTTCGGCTCATTGTTTGGATGTCTGGCTGCAACTTCAGAGTTTTGGTTCATTCTCAACACTTTCATAGTCGTTTTTTCTGGAACATCAGGCAGCTGTTTTCTGAAAAAAAGCTGTAAAAAGTCTCTGCACACTACCTGCAGAGCACCAAAGGTCTTTTGAGTCAGGCTATTAGTCCAGCAGATTTTCCTGTTACCACTGCAGCCCAATTGGTGGTGATGCTTTTAAGCTTTATCCTCAAAAACTCACCAACTCTGCCCTATGAAGACTCTTTAAGAGCACTGTAGATTAAGTTGGTGTTGGAGCCTTCTTTCCAGTCTATCCCTCCCAAGAAAACTGACAATAAAAGTCTAAAATTGAGGCCGGCAAAAACAACCTATAGTTACATTTATGCTATCTAGCAGCTGTTGTAATTATGACCTGGGGAAGTGATGCAGTTCAGATGACATCGATATAAGGTGACTTGATAGTTAGATGGATGTAGGAGACTGCTGTTTGCTTCCCATTTCCAACCACGTCCAAGTGTTATGTCTCCAGCCACCATTTTTTTAAAAGCTGAGTTGTGCTATGTACTTTTGCCACTTTACAACTTTAAGGAAGTATAAAGCATTTTCATGGGGTCCAAGCTGTAAAATAGGGTATCTGGGACCCTCTTGGGATCTGCTGTATTTTGCTCACTGGAGAAAGTCAAATAACATCCTCTCTCAGAGACCGACGAAAAGGAGGGAAGAGGAAAAAGTTATGAAATAAAGTTCAATCTCCCAGCTGCGTTCTATATCTCCTTGTTTTCTTACCAAAGGATGTGGAGAGTTAAAACATTTGGCATTTCTATATTTATTCCAAATCTCTACATATTTAAACAGAAACCTCTCCACCAGACGCCATTTGGTGCAGGATTTTATCCAAATGTCCTAACAGAACAGCAAACAGATCATGATGTGGTGGTTCATGAGTGGGAATCAAACAACTCCTAGTCTATACGGTGAAGTGTAGCATTGTTCAGTATCCCTGCTCTTCTCTTCTTTTCTTTTGAAACCTTTTATAAGCATTCAAACGTCACACACATCTGAAGCTCCGTGCTGTGCTGAGAGCTTGTGACGTATCTCTTCACCCACCCATCTTTCTGTAACGCCACACTGAGCCTGTCACGAAAGCTAATGAAGACAATCAGGGTACATCTCCTCCTCTGGGTGACATTGGTAAAAAAAAAAAGAAGAAAAAAAAGATAAAACATTACACAGTCTTTGTGAGAATATGTAGACATCTAAAAATGCTTCTGGGGGTTTGATACAGAAGTCTTTGTAGAAGTTCCTCTTCCTAAATATTACTGTGCACATTATAGCCACTATGAAAGACCTCCTGCTTGCATTTGCCCTGATTTTACCTTATCTATTAGTTCTGCAGACAAGTTTTTTCATCACTCCATTTCTTTTTACCATCATTGGCTGAAACTTTTTCTCCATTTTATTCTTGGGTGTGTAACCACCATAAGTCGTCCAGTCCAGAATGACCCACAAGAGTGTTTTCTGTCATGGCCTCATGGTTTTAGGACTCTTTTTTTCTTCTTTGTTTCCAATGTTGTACTTCTGTTTTTCAGTCCTTTTGGTCATTTGGTTCGGCTTATTTATATTAAGGCGTTGTGTAAGAGTGTGTTTTCTGGGTTTTGATTTTCCATTTGCTCTGTTTTCCTTCTGTGTTCCTGCACTCCTTCCCCAGCCTGTTATTTTTCCCTCCACACCTGCCCTGCATCAGGTTCATTAGCCCTGCCTTGCCCTCAGTGTTTTTCTTTCCCCCAGCCTTCACATCTGTCCTGTATCAGTCTCATCGGCCCTGCCCTTTCCTCTGTGTCCTCCCAGCCAATCAACTCTCACTCTGCCCTCGTCTAGTCACCTGTTCCCCATCGACTTATTAGTTCAGTTAGTATTTAAAGACTTGGTTTTCAGTTCAGTCTTTGTCAAGTTTCATCAAGTCTTTTCAGCTCTGCTTTTCTTGGTTTTTGTATGCCAATCCAAGTAATAAAGACCCTTTTTCTGCATCCTTGCTTTCTACCCTCAGTCTTTTTGATTTGGGTCCACCTGCTCTGCTCTCCATGATGACTTTCTAATCTGCTGCGTTTGTCTTTACTTTCCAAAACAATCACTTTTAAAAAAAAAAATAATGATGATTCATGGTGTGATAACACTGTGGTTAAGGTCTGATAAGGTTCAGGCACAAAAAAAACCACTTGGTTGGAGTTAGGGAAACGATCATAGTTTGGGTTAAAGTTACGACTTCTTTAAAGTTGGGCAACCTTTGTCATCATTGTTAAGTAATTTTCTATATTTAGGGTCAAGCACGGGCCTTGAGTTCACAGTAAAAGCCGTACTATCATCTCGGCATAGAGGCATACCGTTTCTCTCCTTGAGACAGTGAAGGCAGCTGTCTGTGGTGTTTTGGGGAAAGCAGGAGTCACTTTGATGAACGATGGTGCAGTTGCTGCTGTTGCACCCAAGGTTAGAGGATATGATTGTCTGACTCCCTGAACCCACAGATGGGTAACTGTTTCTCCTTGTTTGTAGAATAATGAGCCAATAGCCATTGAGTATGACCATTTATGGGCATAAAGTATTCGTGAGACTATCTGTGAAGCTTTACAGACTATCCACAGAGGACAGTTTCCTCAGAATCGTGGTGGCATTGTGCATCAGACGGGTGTATTGATAATACTTTGATTTTCTTTGGCTGAGCTTCAATAAACATTTTCTGCGTAAGACTTTCTGGGCTGTTGGGCACTTTCTCCACTGATGAGGATAACCACTGGCTGACAAATTCTCCTTAACAATCATGTCAACAGTAAATCCAATGGCAATTGTAGTTATGGTTTTAAAAAACTGTTCAGACTCACAGTAGAAAAAATGACCCTTGTGGTTTCCAAGCAGGATGTGAACGGCTGTCTCCTGCAGCCAAATCCACTTTTTGCCATCTATTTATACTTTTCATCTATCCAAACTTCTCACCTCATATGTAAATTTGTCACATCATCATCATCATCTGTACTGCATCATTTCCCTGGGTCATATATACAACGGCCACTAGATGGTGTCTGTCACTCACGTTACTATTAGTCGCTTTTTGGCAACCGAATTTACGACCTATACTGGCAATTTTCTTTGGAGGACAGGCTCAGGAACATCCGTCGTTGAATAAATGGTTAAATAACACAAAATTGATGTACTGCAATATCCATCCAATATCCAACGAAATTGCTCTGTCACCATCAGCCCATTCATTACAGAAAGGGAGAATATCTGGCATAAGGTGCTTTTCACAGCGAGATATGGGAGAAAGAGGATCCTGGGAGGCACTTGAAAGAGTTGCATTTATTTGAAAAATGACTTTCCCGTGGAGGTGCTACAGCCGATGACGAGTGATGACTAACACTGGAGATGAATGAGCAGCTACCTCTTGGCACCACAAACGGCGGGCAAAGCAGAACATTGCGGGCTGGAAGACAGAGTCAGAGTTAATTACTTTATTGGTAGATAAGCATTTTTTAACCTTTCTCCAAATGAGGGGGTTTTGCTGAGTATGGTATGCTATTTTTGAACACCTGGAGGCTACCAAGTAAAGTTGCAGTCGAGAAGAGAGGAAGTCTTTCTTAACACATTAAAATCGATGGATACAGAAAGAAGTTTAAAAGCAGGTTAATGCTTGATGCTGTAATGAAGATGGCGATTTGGCATCCCGTCAAACCACACAGAGAGCAGGAATCAAGCTTTTTGATGCAGTCACAATTTAAAACCTCAATTTTGGAACATTCATCACTAGTCCAGGAAATGTAAACCCTATGTAAAAAAAATTAAAATTCAGGTTTCAGCAACAAAAGTCTCCGTCACTGCTGTAGTGCCTGAATTATGGCTGAGAGTTTCATTAGTATATGTTGCAGTGGAGAGCCTTTCAAAGCCTCACAACTCTGATAGATATTTGCAGTTAAAGTCCAATCAAAATCACGTTTAATCATCTGTCATTGCAGTCGAAAATAACGTGTTTTTTAATGTACTATTAATGGTTTTTTGTATTAATAAAATGAAGAAAAAGAGCTCCTTTTTGTCTCAGCCAGCACCTCACCTCCCCTCCTTTCCCCTCCTCTCCTCTCCAGGTCTCTGGTCATCAGACACTTGAATTATTCCTGAGCTAAGCTAGCAGTGCCACCACCTGCTCACCTGTCCCTGTCACAAAGCTGGTTTTGCTGGCTCAGTGGGACTGTCAGGTTGCTGATGCCCCCCAGAGAGCATTGCCTCTGTGTTTTTTTGGGGGGGAAACTTTGGTATATCCATTGTTTTTCTTTCCCTGGTGTGTCCTGTCTCTACCTGTCGACTTCACATGTCACTCACTAGGTACGACCATGTGCTGGGAAGGGTAAAAAGCAAAAACAAAGGGGGCGAGGGGTTCAGGGATTGGGTAAAAAAGTATGCAGGACTTATGTTTATGTTAATTCTGATAAGGAGGAGACTTTAGCAGGAAAGTTAATGTGGGTTGTTGTTCAGAGTCTGTGGCTCTTATATTGTGTATCAGGATGCTGTCAGGCTCAGTGTGACCATCTGCTCGCCTATAATCGAATAATCGAATTCCACATTATTGCTTGATTAAAGATTTGATTAGCTGTATCGAAATAAGGACTCCAGCTACGCAAGCAGATTGCATAAAGGTATTTAATCAGAAATAATCTAAAACTAGGGGACACAATCATGGGAGAAGAATTTGAAGTATACATTTCTCCAGTTTGGCTTCTGATTTTTTTCTGTTTGCAGTTTCATGTTAAATTTCAGTGATTTTACAAAGCAGATATATGTACACTGTAGTAGACAAAACAATGCATTTTAATTCCAGTAAGGAGCAAAAAGAAAAATGTTATCAGTCCCAGATGATGATGTATAGTAATGTGGTTGTTGATTAATGTCTTAACAATTAGTTAGATAAAATAACGCATCTTTAAAAGTAGTTCATTTATCAAAGTAATTACTGAATGACAGCAACAAGAAATTCAATGTTGATATGGAAACAAATCTACAGTATCCCTCGGGGCTCATAACATGTTAAAAAGCTGTTTGTGTGTATTTGTGCATGTATGGATCGTCGTCACATGATCGCTGTTTCATCCTTCCTGTCAAGGAAAAAATATCCCAGGCCAAATTGGAGCGGATGTTTTCCATCGTTTCTATTCAGGGTAAATGGAGTGTCCCAGTGACCTGTGGCAGGGTTATTGATCGGGCCTGCAGTTGCCAATACTCTGCTTAAACCTGTGTATTGATGAGACATTTCTGTTATAGAAATCTTCATTCATCATTTGTTCATTAGTGACCTTTTAACCTGCTGCACTGAGGCTGAACTGCTGCAGTTTAGACACACGCATGGCAGTTTTATGGAAGCCTATATAGGTCTTAATTAAAACCATAAATGTGATTCCACTATAGCGTTATAATGTTCCACTAATATATAATAGAGTAAAAAATGAAAATGAAATAATCCAATTTGAATTTCCATTTCCACACACTCAAGCCATTTGACATTTAATTTTTAAAAGCTGTACCCCGCTGCAGAGAGGACAATATTCAAATGTTAATGCAAATTTGAAAATGTAACCTGATTATCCATTCATACAAGAAATATTTGAATGACGGTTAAAATTGAATTGCAAATTTTCTAACAATTTGAAAATGAAAACAGCATTTGACATTTCATTTTCCGACTTAATCTTCACAATATTTAAATGCAATAAGCAACACAACGGCCCCAGTATACTGCATTTACATTTACATCTCTTTGGGGTCCAAATGATGTCAGTCCTCTCATCATGATGGGCTTAAGTTACGATGCCATTTCCTCATTAAATGATGTGCCTTATTAACATTTACAAGTTCTACTGCTTTATGACTGCTAATACATCACTTTTATTATAATTTCATAACACTCTTATAATTTACAGACACAGTTTTACATGTATCCCTTATTTCACCTACTTGTTTGTGTAGTTATATTCTTATGTTTGCTTATATTTGTTCAGCCTTGTTGTCCTTGTTTAGTTTTTTGGAGGGTTGTATGTCCATGTGTATGTTGCTGAGCATTTTTCCTAAAATTGTGTAAATAGATCAGTGACAAGATGAGCAATTAAAAAATATCTTAAAAAATAGTTTTAAAAGCAGCATCAGGTTTGTTAAAATGTACATTTTGGGGGATTTTTTGGTTTAATGTCTTTGAAATTACATTTTTTTTCAGAGGGAGAAATTAGCGTTTTTAAGCAAGTTTAATTATCTGGTACGTTTATTTTCAAATTTTAACCACAAAAAACGTAATTGACCCAATACATTGGGAGCCACTATAAACCAGACTCGTATTCCTTGTATCCATAAACATTCATCTGGTTCTGACCCTGAACCCTAAAGGTAACCACTGTTTCTGAGCCATGACTGTGTTTCTAATGCTGAGCCTCAGGCAGCCCGCTCTCTGCACCCCTGAAGGCCTCCTTGGGGATGTAAGCTGCTGCGTGTGGTGACAGTAAGGGATACGAGCACTCTGACGTCAGGATGTTTATACATTATTTACTTAAATGTCTCCAGCGCATATCATTTCCATAAAAATAGATGCTTCATGCCTGTTTGATTTGAATACACCAGGAGATTTAGAACGGGAACCAGACTAATCTGTGAGCTCATGTTTTATTTGCTCTGGCAGATGTGTCTCCCCCCCCCCCCCCTCCTGTTCGGACAGATCTCTGCCCGCCTAGCCCAGGACTGACCAATCACAATAGTTTATCTAATACGAGTTTGATACGATGACTGACGAATGAGGAGTGATGTTAAAGCATTTCAAGATTTTGTTGTTTTATGTATGTTTTTAATTGTCTTAACCCTTTCATACTGTTCATATTCTGCACCATCGCAGTATGTTCTGGGTCAGTTTTGACCCGGTCTAAGAATCCCCTCATAAAAAGTGTTTATACCACATTTTGAACCACAGATGTGTTTAGAAAGCGTCAATAGTTAATCTGACTGATCAATAAATGTGATTAAACCTTGATTCATGTTTCAGAGAGCAGAGGTAGGTTTCACATCTACTATCACACAATATCATGTCCTATGTTACCTAAGACATGAAAATATAACATAGCAATAATGATTTAAATGTATTTTACTGATATTGACTATCTTATTAAAACTATTCATTAACTAAAACACTTGTCAATAGATACGGCTCAAATTTGACCCAGAACAACCTCAATGGACAAACATTTGTAGCACCTATATAAAAGTATAACATTTTAAAAAACTTACATTTTTGTGCATTTTGGACCACTTTAGGAAAAGTCATCAAATTTTAGGGTAAAAGACATTTGGGATGTTCTTACAAGCTGTCAAATGTTAAAATGGCTCAAATTTGACCTGAACAGTATGTAAGGATTAAATGTTGTTTATGCCTCAGGGAGTGTTATCTAAATGTCGTTATATTGTCGTTTGACCCTCAATATAATGACAAAGCTGCAGATGTGGAGCAGTCTGTTGAATCCATGACAGTAAATTAACTGGATGGTATATTTTCTCTAAAAGAAGAACTAACAACTGCACCTTTTGTTAAGAAATGTGTGTTTGCTGCACTTCCTACTGGATCTGATGAGATCATTTTCCCATCACCCAGCGCTACGTCTCACGTTTCATTGCTCTTATTGGTTGTCCATCTATCCAATTGTGTCCAGAGGCATTTTGGTCGGCGCCAATTGATAACGATCCTCCGAAATCAAAACGAGCCGAGAGGTTCCAGACTAATTTGTGAATTGGTCTAACGATGCCAAGCCACCAGGAGATTATGATCTTATTTAAAATACGTTTTATCTGTGTTTGTAGTACAAACTCTGCTACATTGAAAAAGGGGTGGTTATATATTAAGTGAGACAAAGAGCAGCAGATAAAGGGAACAAGAGAGAAAGAGAGGGAGGGACTCCGAAGAAGAAAAAAAAGTCTGTCAAGAGACAAAAGAGGAGCCAGAATTAAAAAGATCGAGACAGCTCATGAGTGACAGGAATGAGAGTGAGAGGAAGACGAGATAAAGATAGAAAGAGATAAAATGAGAGGCTGACAGCATCGATGAAGTGTGATATTAAAAGGGAGGGAAAAAAAAGAGATGACATATTTCTCCTCTTACAAATATCAAGTACTGTGTCACTGAAGCTGTACAACACACTTTTAAACTATTTTCTAGAGAATTACAACGCTGATATTTATCTTCATTGTGAGACAGATGGTACTCCTTTAAAAATGAAGTGTGCTCCTCTACTGCTTTATATGAGTCATAGAAGTCTTAAATCAGAAGTTTATAACAAAGTAATGCAGCAGACACTTCAACCTGGTTTGGAGCTGTTGATCAAGCTACATTAATACTTTCCTTCTGGTTTCAGTCTTCATGCAAAGTTGTGGTAAGAATATCAGACTTGTATCTTAAAGTCCAAATATATTGAAGAATTGTCCTAGATGAATACTTGATACACTCATATAGATACATCTTCACAGTGGCTGCATCTCCCTGTTGTATCTCCTGAAGGTTTCAGAGTCTTAGCAAAGGTGACGTACTATACTTTCCTGTACATATGTATCCAAAACGTTACCACAGTAAATATTTAATCCATTCATTTAAATGCAAAAGCCAATCATTTTGGCTTCGGTGGTGTAATGATGACTGGACAGTTTTGCCGTGTTGCTGCAGGGAGAGTAAATCACTTTTAAGGTGGACCAATTCTGTTGGTGCTTCCAATGAAATAAATTTAACATGATTTTGGCTGGATCTTTTACAGAGAACACACACACACACACACACACACACACACACACAGGTATGCACACACAACATATACGCACACAAATACACACACGCAGCACTTGTGTTAGCACTCAGTCACTCTCTCTCACACACACACACGAGAGTCCTCCATCCTCTATTAAAGCTGGCACTGTGTTGATTTGTTCCCGCCAAGGTCTGTATTGAGACCGCAGGGCAGCAGGGAGGAATAACCAATCCAGAATGGAAGAAGAGGCTCCAACAAGAACTTTTAAAATGAGGAAAATGCCTGAGCAAGGACATTTGGAAATGAAAAGACTACACTGAAGCCTCGACTATAACAAAGACTTGATGAAATTAGAAAACGGCTCCAAGAGAGCGCCTGAAGCCAAGTACCAACTGAAACGAAATGGTTTCATATTGACACTAAAGGTTATTTGTAAGGACACTTTCTCCAGAGAATAACTCCGACAATGTTCAGCAACAAAACAACATTTTCTAGACTTGACTCGAACAAGCACATTTCCTTTTTTTTTATACAAACAACAACCATCACTAAGTTCTTTTCAAAGTCGGAAAACTTCTTTCAGTGGAGCTCACAATGAATTATCAATAAAGCAACATGTCATCTGATACAATAAAAGTTTTAAGTGTACCAGCTGTTGGGCCGTCAGAGTGTATGAAGCACTTAGAGGGAGGATGGATAAGGTGCCTCCACTAAACAGAGCCCCTCTAAAATAGGTTGCCCAATCATTGGAGAGACAGGACACACTCTGATGAAGGATGGCTCGTATTAAAATTACAGCCGACGTCAGGATTAGAAACACTCTGAATGTTGTAAGGTGCAAATAAAAAATGAGCACTGAGTTTGTTGAAAAACTTTAAACTTTTAGAAGAAGTTTGGTTGTTTTTTCTGCTTTAAATGCACTTATGTTAAGTTTGTTGAACCATCTTTTTTCTTTCTGTATGAAAATCTCCATCTTACCAAGTTATTTTGTGTATTTGAGTCTCTCCTATCTGAGATCAAAAAATTGGAAAATTCTTGCACTATAACAGTGATATGGAGGATATTGGTTTAAAATGATTATTATGATAAGCAAGTAAAACCTGTTATATCCTCAAGGTAGCTGCAGAAGTGGGTTATACTTTTGCAAAAGAAAGAAAGTACTGATATTGGTGATGAAGGTTTTTCTAAACTTCGTAAGATCAGTTTTGGAGTCAATCAAACTGATGAAGAGACTTGCACATTAAAAAAAAAAAAAACATAACATGAGAAAAGTAATACATGCAGATTTGTTGAGATCAAGAAAATGAAACAATAAATACCAAAAGAGAAATGTGCAGGAGGAGCCAATAAAAGGGCTTGTCAGGTGGCATCCTATAGTGAAACATACAACCTAAAAACTTTAAGAATAAAGAAATACAAAGACCTACACTCCATAATCACTCAAACTAAACTCTGAACTGTTTGGTAAATTTCAATTAGGTGCACAGCTGCGAACAACAGCACAACCAGAGAGTGTATCTTTAAATAAAGCATCGACGGCACATCTCAGCCTGTCGAACTCTCACCAAACAGCCATAAGCAGTTCGAGCAACAAACAACATCTTGCTAGATAATGACTGGATGAGACAGCAGTCAGCTTTAACATGCTGCATATGAGGAAAAGTGGCTCTTTAACTGCTCACCCCTCGCCTCCGTTAGTGCAGCTTTATGGCTCATCATAAACACACCTTTACTGCAACTCTGTACTGTATGTCCTCTCATTCGTTTAATGAAAACTGCTGCACAGTGAGTAAGGGAAATGTTATTTCCAGCATGCAGATGTCTTTAGAGATAACTCTGCTGTAAGTGTTAAAGCACGATAATCACATTAAGAAATTAAACAGAAAATAAAATTAGACATAATGTGCATCTTTACATTCAGTGATTTAGCAACCTTGCAACCAAGACAGAAAACAGCTGGTAAATGTGTAACTCAAGGTTCATTTAAAAGTATGACGAGTGTTATGTAAGCAAATTATAACTGCATTAGATTCAATTAGATGCAGATCTGATAATCACACCACAGAATTACATGAAGTTAATTTTATTAGCTTTCCTGTATTTCTAACTAAATCTAATCTTCAACATGACACCAACTAGAGGAACATGAGTGGTGAGTGTCCTATGTGTGCATCTTCATTGATTTATCATGACCCTAAACAAACATTAGAGATGAGAGATGTTCATTCGCTCTCTTTGATTTATATCAACACTTGCACCAATGAAACATGAGGTGGAGGAAAGGTATGAGTTGTCAGCCACTGAATGCATTATCTGTGACGCTGCCACAGCTTTCACAACAAATTAGTGCATCAGAAAAGTCCACGCAAATGTGAAAAGCTCAAATTTCATACCAACAAGTGGCTGAAATTCAACCGTATCTCTGACAAATTATGTTTATATACTGGAGGGAAGTTGAAAGGGAGGAGGCTGGGGTGGATGACGGCAACAAGAACAGCGCTCTGACACCTGTGTCCCTCATGCTGATAAGATTAGGCCGTAAAAGCTCTTGGTTAAGGTTAAAGAAAGATTGTGGTTTTGGTAAAGGCAAAGTGCCCTATTTAATGTTTCAAGTCAGTTTCCATCCAAATTCAGTGCAATTTTTAACAGATTTAGCAGAAAACCAGCAAAATAAAATTCTAATTAATGCACATTTTAATCACAGACATTCAGGAGTTGGTTGAGGATAAACAGCCATTAAACTATTGCAGAAAAAGAGGAGGCAACGAGATGATATATTTAAAAGATCATCATTCAAATTTCAAATGGTGAAAAAACCCATCTGAAACGATACTGAAAAATGACATTTCTTTGTTTGATGTTTTAATTTAAGGAGCATTACTCTTCACACTGATCTGATAAAACTGCACTTTGTCTCATCTTGCACCAACTTTGCCGTAAAAACCTGAAAATCTCAAATTTGTTTATGAGCAAATTGAAAATGTGAATAAAAATAGATGAATGGAAATGCCTCTTTTGATCAGCATCTTTCTCTAAATTTAACCAAGTGCTTTGAGTTCCCTAAACATTAGCATAAAAACCTTAATTGTGCTTTATCCATAGACTGTATATAAATGGAAGTAACATCCATGACGTCACCCATTGGTTTGTGGACTGCTGCTTGGAAGCGAATAGTTTCGGATCTGGGACGGATTCTACTTATATGGGCATCAGGAGGAGCATGAGGCGCCCTCCTGAACCTGTGAACCAATCAACCTGTCAATCACAACGTAGCCACACCCTAATGCATACCCTGCTTTATCGTCAAATATAAAATCAGGGAGGCCAAAATTTCACAAATGAACATCATACTGCATTGAAGAAGGCTTTAAACTAGCGATTCAGATCATAAACACATTTTGAAAACGTTTACTGAGGTAAGAAATCCTAAAAAGTCCTTTTGACACCAAAACGGTCGCCCCCTGGTGGCCTTTTGATAGAATGCAGTTTTAACTTACTTCCGCGTAAGTTAAAACTGGTATCATTTCAGAGGACATATACTTAAGCAGAAGCGGGTATACTTAAAAAATCTAATTAAATATATTAATAGTGAATGTTTTCCAGACAAGTTTAATATAAATGTTTTCCTGTATGCCGATTTTAAAAAACAACATGATTAGCACTACAGCACTGCCTACCCAACCTGTAACTGTATAGAAATGTAAAGTTTAGCAGACAAGGACACTGGAAATGGAAATTGATCATTTACTGGGACACATGAATAAAAAATAATCGTTAATGTTATTATCAACATGTTTTCATGACATCTCAAAATGTCTGCTGTGTGTTTCTTCAGGTCTCACCACTAACTTTGGTGAGTATGTTATCGCAAACAATCAAAATTATAGCCAGAGTTATTCAAAAAGAGTGAAAGTGTGAGAGGAGAGGAGAAAGAGAGGATTAGAGAAGAAAATGGAAGGCAGGAAGAACTCTTTTTTTTAAGAAGATAGGAGGAGAAAAGGGCAAGAGAAGGAGAGAAAGGAGCTGATTTATGAAGGTGAGAAGAGACGAGGAAGGAGAATTACTAATAAGAATAATAAACTTGTGCTTTAAAAATGGAAATAGGAATTAAAGGAAGATACAAGAAGGAAAAGGTCAAAGTGAAAAGAAGATATGAGAAGAAAGGTTAAAGCAGCTCTTTTTAGATCCTTTTTTTCTTCTTCTCCTATTAACTAATATTCCTGTCATCCCGAGCAGACATCAGTATCAGGACGATTTACAAGCTGCCGAGCAGGATGGGAGGATTTAACCTGTCACCAGGGACAAAAGGAGGTGGCTGTCAAAGCTCGGCGGATCAACACATTCAAATTGCCTCTCTGTGATTTCCTGTCATTACGGCACAAAGCACGGCTGTTAACCGGCTGTGGCATTAAGAATGAAATCACACTCTCGTTCATTATGCAACGGTATGTTTGAAGAGGCATTGTGGAGCTCGCGAGCCTCTCCGCTCGTCTGGCTTTGTCTCCACTTGAAGCCCACATGACAACTTGACTTCCTGCTCTCGGTTTGGCACAATGCAGCCTGTCAGGACAGTTCTCCTCTCCTTCTACTCTTCTGTCTTCTGACCATCCTTCACTTTCACTTCACCTCCTTTTACCTCCTTGTATTCTCCTTTCTTCACTCCTTCTATCTCTTGTTCTGCTCCATTTGGATCTACATGTGGTCTCGGGCATTCAAGAGGTTTTTTATATCAGTGATCCAACAACTTCAGATTATTAATATTTATAAAAGGATATTAGCTGCATCACATGAGTTACTTGCTATTGTAAATTGAGGTCGTAAAATTGAAATGTGTATAATTAAAACTTCCCAGAGCAGAAATATATTGTAGAAGAGGAGCCGACAAGCCAAATTTATCAGCTCTGCTTATAAGGTGCAGCAAAATGTGTTATCTGAGGGTGTGAACTCTGAAGTGCAGAGTGCAAACCAACATCATTTGGGTCAGGTCTTAATAGACGAGGTTTGACTGTCCTCAAGTGCCTTTCAGATCAATTCTTTCTGTTTTTGAAAATGTATTTATTTATCAAATAGGATTTCTTTCATCAGACCCCTGTGGAGATTTGTACTCTACGCACACAGATGGTCAGTAAGTACGTTATACATTTGGGACGCTGGCCGTCTGTGACAAATACAAAAATACTCCAGCAGTCAAATTTGTAATAATAAAATATGTGAAATTGAAAAATGTGCTTTTGTTGAGTCTGAATGTATCTTCAGAGGGAAATTCAAAGACAGCTGTGAGCAGCTTTCAGTTCAGAGAAAGGTAGACTTGCCTCTTTTTTACTCTCTCACAGCTTTTCAGTTCATTTTATAGGAGAACTCTGCACATTTCCATGTCTATATTTTATTCAAGGGTTGATTTACAGTTCAAAAAGCTCCTTATTCATCTTATACTGGCTCTTTATGCAGCCCCTCAGTTCAGCCTCTGTCTGAAACAGGCAGTTTTAGCTCCTGTCTCTTTAAGGCGCCTCCTCTGTTCTGATTGGTCAGCTTCAGGAAGCTCAGGAAGCCACGTAAACAACCAGTAGATGCAGGATTTCACTTATTTTTCTCATTCTTAACTTTACAATTTAACTTTAATTAACATTTAACTTGCATATTTTGTTTTTTTTTTTTTAATTCTGAACATTGTTGTGTTATATTTTTATCTTATTTTATTTAACTTGCATACTTTGTTGTTTTTAATCACTCTGTAAAGCACTTTGAGCTGCCTTTGTGTACAAATAAACTTGCCTCGCCTAAAATATTATCATATATATATCATAATTTGATTCATACATTTTAAAGCCAAAATCAGATCCAAAATATGCAAGCGGACAACATGAACAACCCTTAACAACAAGCAGTTTGTGGGCATGCATGACCAATCTGACGCCATCATGAGGAGGAAGTAGATGTGACATTACAAACAGACTGAAGCTTTGACTTTAACATGGAGGGAGCATTTTTATAAACTTTATTCTCACATTTTGGAGCTTTGACTATATTATAAAAAGACACTCAACTTCTTAACACTACTAAAAATAACAGAATATCACACACATAAAAAAAACCATGATCTGTCCCCTTTAAGAATCACAGAGCAGCATGTTTGGTGTGGATGAGCGTACTTGTCTGATGCATATTACATTAACCACGCTGGGTGATGAAGCTCTAATCTATCATACCTGTCCCTTCCATGCCGCGCTGATCATGTGCATCACTGCCCGCTGCAGCTTTTGTACATCCTGGTGTGAAACTCAGCATTAAAAGAACAACCACAGCGATTGCTCCAGCGATCACACGATCACACTTAACACTCGGTATAACAAATGAACACCTGCAGCCTTCACCTCCTCCCCTTCCTCTTCCTCTTCTATCTCCTCCTCCTCCCTAAAGAATAGACCTCCTTTCCTGGCACTCCATTTTTTACTCCTGACTTTTCTGGGTCGTCTCTTCAGCTCAGAAGCACACCAGAGACTCTTTCTCTCTCCGCCGTTCTTCCTCCTCTATAACTCATATCTTTGACATCGTCTCCATGCGTCTCTCTGCCTCATTTATCGCTCTATACATTATCGTCGCCACCTTCGCAGCAAAATCTTTTCATTACCTTTTTTTTTTTTTTTACATTAAAAATCTTTCATGGGAAACACAACTTCACAGCGTTACAAGATTTACTTCGACTCAGACTTTTTTTTAATGTATCTACCCCCTTCTTTTTTTCATTATTCGATCATTTCTTTTCTTTCCTCTCCCTCTTTTGTCCCTTCCTGAGCTCGGGCTCCATGGGATCTGACAGCAGGAATAAAGATGATGTGAAGAAAGGATGAAGGGAAGGAAAGGAGAGGAGGGAGTAGAGTGGAACGAGTTTAGCTACGGGAAAAGATGTAAAAAGGAAAAAAAAAAAGGAAAAAAAGGAAGGACGGGGGGGATGAAAGACAAGGTTAACAAGCGAGGAGGGAAAAAGAGACCTAGAGAGCCACTTTAATTTTCCAATTCTCACTTCCTCCCTCCCTCCCTCCCTCCCTCCTGCTGTTCTTTCACCTCTATCACTCTCCTCTCCTTCCATCCCTCCATCTCCCCTCCATGTATGTGACCTGTGGCTGACGTGTGATTGATGCTACCTCTCTCCTTTTCCTCACCCTTAATTCTTTCTTTACTCCCTCCACCTGTTCACTTTCCTCTCATCCTTTTCTTCCTCCCTCCTTCCATCTCTTCGCTCTCTTCACATCGTCTGATTCATTTAAGTTTAATGCTCCAGATCCTCCCACAATGAGTGACATCTCATTACCTATAGCTGCCGTTCCGATGCCGTAATACCTGATGCATGCTCATACTTCACACACTTGTTAAACAGATAATCTCATTCTTATCTTATTTGACTGAAGAGCGAGGAGTCGTGGTTTGTTTAGGGGGAAATCTGGTTAAAACCTTCACCCCTTTTTTCTAAAAGGATGGTGTCTAATCTCTGGATCAAGCTTGCAAGAAGCACTCATGCACAGAACATACAGCAAAATGTGCTTAATGTAATTATGCAAAGTAACCAATGCACACAAATGTGTCAATGCCATAGTTGCAACTCTATTGCATTCATTTCCAAACTGTTTAATTCCACCTTTAATCTAAACACACTCCCTATTTCTTATCTTTAACATAAACTCAAATCTTCACCTCAACTGGCCTCTTAAAGGAAGGAAGTGACGAGAAGCACAGACAAAAATCCTCACATTGTGGATGATTTCCTTCATTTCTCTCTTCTCTTGAGAACATTTGGTCCCTATGAGCAGAGAGTTACAACAGCACACACTCTCACACAAAAGAAATATAGACTCAATTAGTCTCCTCTAGCAGCAGCAGCAGCAGCAGGGCCTGTTCTCTTTCTATATTAAAGATTTCCCTCCATTTGATTAATGGGAAGATCAGAGTGAACACATCTGAGAGGAAGAAAAAAAAAAAATCCTCCCCAAAACACATTACCTTAATATGAACCTGCTGTTGGCTTTGTACATTTGCTTTCTTGGTCCATTTTCTTTTAGTAAATTGTAGTTTTGTTATTATTCATAACATGGAGCAAGTTATTTCTACAATTGGATTATTGGAAATGTCTGTAATGTACAAACATATAAAGAATGGTTCGTACAGTAAGTATATTACCAGTAAATAGACAATTTTTGAATGGAAATGTTTTAGTTTTTTTCCATTCTGTGACACTTTTTCTTTATTTTTTTCCTTTACATGTTACCATATACATTTAAATTTACTTTACAGCTCTGAATATGTGACACATTATGAGAGTCTCAGTCAGTTTAATATGGAGTAGATCCAAGCTTTTTGGATAGATAGATAGATAGATAGATAGATAGATAGATAGATGGATAGATAGATAGATAGATAGATAGATAGATAGATAGATAGATAGATAGATAGATAGATTTATTTTAGATTATTTTATTTGTTTTAGATAGTGTGTGACACGTCAACGCCTAATAACATCTATGTATCTGAGCTATGAGCAGTTTGCATTTGTTTGTTTTTTTACACCAAATTGCTTCGTTTTTTTTCGTTTTTTTTGTCTCGAAATGATAAAAAATTATCCAGCAAAACAGCGCAGAAGTGAAAATGTCAACAACAACAACAAAAATCACATTATTTTCATCTATCTAACCTTAACCCTGATTGGGAACCAGTGTGACTAGATACATCACATATAGCACAGCTTTATAATGTTATCATGGGACGTTTTTTGCCATTTCGTAACGCTACGCTTCAATGCAATGTTTCTAAAAGTGGATCCACAATTTGTTACGCCCATGTCGATGTTTTCACGCCAAGAAATGTGCCCAAAAAAGTAGAAGATATGAATTTTAAGTTTTAAAGGAAGAGGAAGAAAATGCAATCAACATGTTTAAACAGGCCTCAAAGATACATGTGAAGCATTTAGATGATAATTGAGTGTAAACATGTTCACTATATCACTATAGGGTAACACTGTGATAGAGACAACTCTTTAGGGAACATGACAAACAGCTCAAGGTGTTGCCTTGGCCTCCAAATGCCCCCGATCTCAATCCGACGGAGCGCCTGTGGGATGTGCTGCCAAAACAAGTCTGATCCATGGAGACCCCACCTCACAACTCACTGGACTTAAAGGATCTGCTGCTAAGATAGCAGAGGATACCTTCAGAGGTCTTTTGGAGTCCGTGCATTGAGCCTGTTTTGGAGGGATGACGATAGGGCTTAGACAATATTATTTCAGGTGGTTTTAATGTTATGGTTGATCTGGTGTATAAATCACCATTCAGACCAAGATGATGGTGCAGGTAAAATCTGCTGTGTGAAAGGGATTAGTAACATTTTGGATGCAGCACTTGCACTCTGTCATTAGTGCTTTTAAAGGTAAGTAAAAGCGCTTATGTCACTGCTTTTTATCACACATAAAAAAAGCCATATGCTTCTTTTCAGAGCTGCCATGTTAACATAGAGCGACACAGGAAGAAATTCATTGTAAAAGAGACACAAAAAGATCAGCTTCCACTCCCACTGAGACAGGAAACGGCACACAATATAATGCAGCAACGGGGGTTTGAGTAAAAAGCATGGATTGCATTTCTGAACTGGAAAACCTCACA
The DNA here is from genome assembly GCF_963691925.1 of Scomber scombrus. Lineage (NCBI taxonomy): Eukaryota > Metazoa > Chordata > Actinopteri > Scombriformes > Scombridae > Scomber > Scomber scombrus. The sequence continues at coordinate 30,883,415 of NC_084972.1, read as the reverse complement.
AGTTATGTTATAACTATCAGTCTCTCTACTTTTATATGTAACTGTAGCTGAATGCAACAAGTAGATGCTCGTTGTCTGGAGGATGTCAAGAAGCCTTTTAGGAAATGTAGGAAATCACAACCAAGAAGAGTGGACAGCCAGCTCACACATATGTATATTTCATTAAAGAAATCAACATGTAGACGTCCTTTACATTACTTTAAACATCACAGCTTTCACTGGCTTTTCTCCTTTAAGGCGGACAGATGCTGGATGTTGTTTTTTTGAGGCAGACAGGTAAGGAGACGGACACAGATCGATGAGAGGCTGAGTGAACGTTTAATGTTTCATGTTTTACATTTTGCTCTGAAACGCCGGAGAATCACCACAGCTGTCTGAGCAGAGCAGTGAAATGACACCTAGGCTGATATAACACATACATAAAGTGTGTGTGTGTGTGTGTGTGTGTGTGTGTGTGTGTGTGTGTGTGTGTGTGTGTGTGTGTGTGTGTGTGTGTGTGTGTGTGTGTGTGTGTGTGTGTGTGTGTGTGTGTGTGTGTGTTGTCTGCCGAACACTGTGGGAGACGAGAACCGAGAGCAACAGCAAACCATAATTCAGTTCAGAGACAGAGATGAGAGGAGAAGCTTTCATTCTTTACACTTTTTTTCTACCAAGGAGACAAAAAAGGAAAAATCAGCTCAACTCAACTCCCCTACCATCGGATTTAAGGGTTCCTTAACATTTAAGGTGGACATATATTCAATGCTATTCAATCAATGAATAGAACCAAAATGGTTATTCAATATGAGCTAGTTCTATAGAGGGTTATTCTGACTTTTTGGGGGGGTTATCGAACCTCTGAGCATTTATTATGGAGGTCAGTGATACCACTTGGTTCGGTAGTGCTTCTGGCTGTTGTAACGACAATCGTTAAGGGTTGTCGGAGTCACCTGAGGACAGGACAGGTGTAAATGAGTCATTAGAGTTGGTTGTTAAGTCTCTGGGGAAGGAATGAAAGTGTTATAGGTGGGCGATAAGTGGTGTCATAGACCTCATCCCCTGTCGAGAGATGATCTCTCTGCTGGAGGTGAAGCTATTTGGAAAAGCACAAATAGTGGGTTTGTACAAAGATTCATTTCATAAAGGTATTTTTTCAATTTTGGTGGTTGTTTTGGTGGTTTTTGGGAGTTAAAAAAAACAATCAACATGTCAAATACCCGTGTGCAGGTTGAGACTTGCAGCATAGTGAGGTTACATCACTGTCTCCATCTCTCTGCTCTGCTCCACTCTGCTGTCTATCTGTCTCTACATAATGGATATATCATTGGCTGCAGGTGTGTGTGGTGGAGTAGAGCGATGGCTGAGTGGTCAGTGCAGTTGTCTGTGGTCTGGGAGATTGAGGTTTGAGACCTGGTTTATTAAAGAACATTGTAAAAACATTGTAAGAACCTGTAAATGTCCCCTTCATGGGACTAATAAAGGATTATCTTATCTATTTTAACCCTTACAATTAGATTTATTTTTACCACCACTTCAGCTGTTCAAAAGCATTACCTAATCATTGTTTTAATTGAATTTTAAAATGTTTTTAATTTCACCATAATCTCATCTGTTTACTTTTATTTATTCATAATTTTCTTTTCTTTTCTTTTACCTAATATTGTTTTGCATGTTGTTGCTGTTGTTTCTCGACCCCATTGTAAATGAGGAGCCTTCTTAATGGTCTTCAGAGGTAAAATAAAGGTTATTATCATTATGATAGGATACTTATTAACTACATGGTGTGAATATCTGAGGTAAAAGTCTCCAACATCATCTACCTAAGGTATCTAAGGTTTAATAAATTCTAATCTAAAGCACAAATGCTCAACACACAGAAACAACAGTGAGGCCTGTAGCTTATCAGGCCGCTGAAGTGTCCTAGCTTCTATTTTTATTACTTCTGCCGCAGAGAACAGATTTCCTTCCTGTCCTGTCAGTGAAGCACATTTGAATTAAAATTAATTTAAGTGAGAGAGTGGAAGAGTTAAACAAAGAGAGCGAGGGGAGCGGAAAGAACGAGAGAGAGAGAGCGATTAAAAGACAATTTAAGGTGGACAGACGGAGTTAACCTGCAAACAGGATTTTTTGTTTAAACCACTGAGAGGAGAGAGAGTGAAGGTTTGACAGAGAGACGCTGAGACAGAAGAGGAGAGAGAGAGAATTAACCTGGAATCAGGCCTCTATTTAGCCGCAGTCAGCCACAATCAGCAGCCATATTAGCATTTAATTAGACTGAGAGCCACAAACCACGGCCTGCCGCTCCGCTCTGATTACCTTACACACCGCCTTAATATCTATATGTGTGTGTGTGTCTGTGTGTGTGTTTCTGGAGACGTACCATTGTGTTTGTGTGGATACATGTGCGCCGAAAACCACAACTGGGCGTGTAAATGTGTGTCTAAGCATGACAGAACTATATTTCTCTGCGTATGAGCGCTCTTAGAGGATTGTGAGTGCTGCTGTTGTTGGTTTTTGAAGGAGTGAACTATTTGTGGCTCAGTTTTGATATTGATTCGTCACATGTTCCCACAGAGAGAAGCCGCCCGGAGGAACAAAAAAGTGCCGTCAGGTTGAAAATCTGCTCAAATGTGTAAAAAAAAAAGTATTCACACCTACATACAGGTGATGTTCCCGACATGCCAACCTTCATCAGACTCTTGTTGTTTGGCATCAGTGAACACACACACACACACACACACACACACACACACACACACACACACACACACACACACACACACACACACACACACACACACAGGTGACAATGTAAATTTGCTTTGGCAACAATCCCTATATGTGTGAGACATTAGTAGTTTCCCCTTAAGACACCTAAAACATCACCAGGATCCAATTTCCCAAGAAAATCTGGTAAGTCACAGAATGTATTATATTTCTATATGACAGGCGACAGTTTGTAATTATGTGTCTTTTTTTCTCTCTCCCCAGACTCCTTCGAGACACACATGCTCAGGGAAGCACAAACACAATTAAACTCACTCGACTTCTCATTTTAAGGTGACGTGCGAGGTGAAACTTGCAATCAAAAATAATGAAAATTAAATGATGGGAAGTAAGATTAAACATAAACATAAAGTACACAGGATGTGATGTTTTACAATGAATTCATCTGTTTAGTTTTTGCTGTGTTTACTTGTCTCAGCGTGTGTGTGTGTGTGTGTGTGTGTGTGTGTGTGTGTGTGTGTGTGTGTGTGTGTGTGTGTGTGTGTGTGTGTGTGTGTGTGTGTGTGTGTGTGTGTGTGTGTGTGTGTGTGTGACTCTGGCCGCCGAAGAGATCAAACCACTTTTTTCTCATCGGACAGTTTCATTCTCCGCTGTTCATTCTAGCTGGGGAACTGATGTCCACCAGGTGTGTGAGTGGATTATCGCTCTACTCTATTTTTCTGCTCTGCTATCTTTACACAGCCTGTTTGTTACTTGTGTATATACACACACATATATATATATATATATATATATATAAATAAACACTTATATTTATTGACAATTGACATAAAATCTATATCTAATGATGCATTCCAAGTATAGTGCAAATATTAACAGAATTTCCACTAAATCAGTAAAAGAAAATGCTCATTAAGCCACATTGCCATCCACTGATGCTATATGAATATTAAGCATTGGTTCATCAAGATAAACAGCTGGTGGCACTAATTTCCCAGTTGGGGGCCATTAAACCATTGCAGAAGAAGAGGACGCAACAAGTTGGCGCTACTACAAGAGTGCCAGTCAAACCTCAAGACAAGAAAAACAATGTAGAAACGGTGATGAGGAGAAATATGACATTTACCGTAAAAAATGGTGTATAATTCATAGTCTATCTTAGGGGGTGTCATGCTGGGAAAAACGCTTTTATATTAAAGACTGGTTTATTTGAATGCACCAGTAGATATTCATTTATAAACACAAAAATGTTTTCAGTTTACTTTTATTTGAAACACTAATCAAGACACACATATTACACCTGAAACAGTGTGTTGGGTTAATGGTTAAAGGTTTGGTAATGATTTGTTTAACTGAACTGGACTGGTATATTAACTCTGACCCAGTTTGGGTTAGGCTGAGTTTAAATTAAACCTTTTAAAAGAACACAGTAACTTTACATACTTGATACAGTGTGTACAGTGTACTTACTCAAGTCCCAAAAACTCTTCATCAGAGCTGTCGCTGTGTGCAAATATTGCGCCTGAGTGACACAAAGCATCACCCTGAACTTGCCTAGTTTTATTTTTTATTTTTCCATCCAACATACAGCATTAACGGGTCATCAATAGTCTATTTTGATTAGCTGCTGAAACAGCTGGAACGTGCAATGTGCGCTGTTTATAGACGTTATAGTTCATAAGTGTGGATGCTCACATCATTATGTTTAAAGTTATTGTTCTTAGTGTGGACGGCTTTTTAAATACCTATAATCATATCCAGATCCAACCTCTCTCTGTAGTTTACTGGTGAATAGGACACACAACTTTTTTGCGTTAAAGGTGCGTTTTATACACTGGTTTTTATGGTATATGTGGTTCATAAATCAATTGGAGGAGTATTACGGTTTCCTTGTTGCTCCACACAGATTTGATGTTTTTGTCTCTTCAGCAGAAGTTTCGGTCACACGTTTCATGTACGTGGTGATTTATTTACTAAGTCTGTTTTCATTGGACTTTGTCACAATTTACCTTTATCGATGCATTAACTTTTCCACCTCAACCAAGAGTAAAAACTTTTTTTTGGGCCATATTTCTGGATGTTCCCAAATTTACTGCATTTTATTTTTGTCTTCAAATTGAACATTTAAAACAAATGGATGAAAACATACCTACTGATTTCATCTTAGCACATTTACAACTAAATTAAATTAGTTCTTCTTGTTTCTAAGTAAGTAATTAAGAGAGTGAAAAGAAGGAAGACAAAGAGATGACTTTACTGCTGCTAAAACACAAGTGAGGAAATACAGTGTGGAATAGTAAAGTAGAGCCACAATACATCTTAAGACCTGAAACATAATCACACATCAACACACGAATCAAACATGTGTCCAATATCCTTGAAAAACATGAAAAATGTTGTCAGCGCAACTGAAAGCTTTGAAGATGTGGCTGCTGAAGAACAGACAGTGTACATCCAGACATCAGGTTACAATAATAACCACATGGTTCAGGTTAAGGAACAATTGTGGTCTTGATTAAAAGACACCGACGTTGACTGTTGGTAGGAAACAGGAAATAAACTACAATTTTCCTGCGATAAAGTCAGATGGTTTGTTGGCTCATCCATCCAGCCTGACCTCCTCCATCTGCAGACTTTGTCCTCTAACCTTTTGCTCCAGATGGACAAGCGTCATTACTCTTATAGTCGCTAGAGGGCTTTGTCATTTAATCACTTCTCTACCATCTGAAAAACAGATCACAGTCATAGCTTTCTTCTCATTTTCACTTCCTTTTATCAGCTTTGTGTCTCACTGAGATTCTTCTCGAATAAAGGCAATTACTCGCCCACAACTGTGTGTATTACAGGTGTAAGTGGTGTGCAAGATGATGCTGAAAAATGAGCCATCTACTCAGTAACTGTGGGGGAATCGGTTTGGTTAAGACTGATCTCCTCCTCTTGGATTGAAAATTGCATTGATTTGTATGTAAATAACCGCAACAGGTGGTTTTTATTCAAGCAGAGTATTTGGTAATGTAGCAACAACTTCCAGCTGTGTGAAAGCAATCAACATGAAATACTGCTGACCACGCTGCTTGCTGCTTACACCCATACGCTACAAACATTACTGATGAACTGATACACACACTAAAGTTAGTTCCTTTAAATAAATGTAATTTTCCAAATACCTCGATATCGATGTTGCAGCAATATTGTAGTGATGACTATCTGTGCTTTCACAAAATATTTACACCATGAGATTTTTGATAAATAATCATCAGTAATGTGGATATAATGTCGGAAAGTGGGTAAAATTAAAATAATACAACAGCTAGAACAATCTAGTAAGTTCAGAAAATGACTTTATTTGACTGTAATGCAGCCTTTAAAACCAGGAAACAACAACTCTTACGCCATATATCGATATATTGCCCATTCCGAGTGTGGCCTCCATATTTCTGTCCTACATTTGAGACAGATTGTGACATACATTACATCATGTATATGTGAGTGTGCACAGTCTGTTCTCGTGTGGCTGTCTCCTTCTGTCGCTGCCTTCTCTGATTGAAAGTTTAGAGTCTGCTGCACCGTGTGGTCACCACCAGTGTTCCTCGTTGCTCCTCTAACTACACCCATCAGTGATGTCACAGTCCACTTTAAACCATAGATCCTTTAAGAATCGGTTTATTTCTCACCACTAACAAGACCAAACTTATCGGTGAGTCCATGTTAGCGTCGTTACTACCACTAGCAGCCATTGGTCAGTGTGATGTGTCGTGTTAGCCAGCTGCAAGCATCAGTTGTCTTTCACTGTGAAGCTTCACATAAAGATGTAAAGATGCACTTCTAAAACAATGTTAGACTTATAATGTGTTAAAAGCATAATGTGTTTTCTGCTTTGAGGCTGCTTTTGCACATTGTGACCTATAAACAGGCAATGTGCACCAGAAGATACAGACTCTTCAACACCCTGTTAGTAGCATGATTGGTGAAGGTGGTTGTTCTATTGTATGTGCCTTGATTTAGTAGAATTGAAGCTTTTGGTGGGCCTATACTTTGACTAGTATGTTTGATATTAATGACAAGGGAAAGCGCTTCTCTTTATCAAATAAAACACTTAATTGTTTACCATTATGACTATTTTTATACCATAATAAGGGGTGAGCATCCTGGTGGAGATACAACTCATAAAAATCCAAAATATATAAAAAACATTTGTGGAAATGTTTTACTTGCAAATGAGATGATAAAGTAGTATCAGCTCATTTCCCACTCCTGCCTGTTTTAGGGTTAAAGTTAACTTACACAAACGTTAAAATTCTGGTCAAAACTTATTGTGTTATTTTCCCGGAGATACTTTCATAAACAGAGTGTACTTTTATCCTCTGCACGCATTACTTTTATCAATTTGTATGGATAAGACAATCCAGCGCTACAGTTAGGATTAGTATGGCAGGAAACCAGGGGTGACGTTACGTAGCAATAATACCAGTTCAGAGTAAAATGAATTACATCATCTGATGCATCCAATTTGAGGAAATACTTGATCCTACCAACAATCTCATCATAGAAAACCTGACATAACCACACAGGTGTGCAAGGCTCGCTCTCTTACTCTCTTACACACACACACACACACACACTCTCTCTTTCTCTCTCTCTCTCTCACTCACACACACACACACACACACACACACACACACACACACACACACACACACACACACACACACACACACACACACACACACACACACACACACACACATACAGACAAAACATCAATCTAATGGTCAAGGTCTTGGTTTTGCCATTTGTTTTACAGACTTATCTGATTAAAGGGCAATAGAATGACCAGTACACAATAAGATTATAATAAAATATAAATGTTCAGTATGCCAGAGCTAAATCTAATAACACACATGAGACAAGATCTGAGCATAACTGGAGATGAAGCCCACCAGAATTTAATGTCACTTAAACCCAGAAACCCCATCAGTCTCTGCATGCAGAATCTAAAATGACCAGATGTATAAAAGGACCACATAAATACAGCGGCACATATATGACAGCATGCAACACATACAGTATATATACTGGACACACACACACACAAACACACACACACACACACACACACACAGTGTATTTAATTTAGCTAGTGGAAATCTGCTTGTGAGTGCCAGCAGTGTGCAACAGTTTATCAGCTACGTGTGTCCTCTCAACGTTAGCAGGGCTGCAACTAACAAACATGTTCAGCATCATTTAATCCGTCTATTATCTTATTATTAGATTATTTCTTTTGTCCAACCATCAAAGACACCAGAGATATTAATTGTTTTAATCCGATAAAACAGAGAAAAGCTTGATAAATAAAAGTATTATCACAAATGAATGATGAGGTTAACTAATCAGTGAATCAACTAATTGTTTCAACACTTAAGAGATGATCTTTTACACATATTTTGCACAATAGACAGAATATAAAATGTGTCTTAAGCCACTGGCATGTCTCATCACATAAACATGTCATTATCAGCACAGATACATAGTAAACATTAACAATATAAACAGGTTTTTCCAGGCCATTCACATGTTGGAAGGTGATTTACTGAATGAGACTGTTTTACATACCACACTGGTGTTTGAATGGAAACATCAGTTTTCCAGCAGACAGGTGACAAATAACATGTGCCTCATGTCCTATGTTTTATGTATGGTTCCATTAATCTTAGTGTGGCTGTGTGCATGTGTGTGTGTGTGTGCGTGTGTCATTCCCACTCACCCCCATCGTCCTCGTCGAAGGAATTCATGCAGGGGAAGTAGATGGCGAGGGCCTCGAAGGAAGCGGACAGGCTGATACGGCTCTGCGACCGCTCCATGTAGAGGCCCGCCGTCGGGCCCGGGTCGGCCGGCTTGGCCAAGCGCGGCTGGGCATTCTTCACGCGGAGTACGGCTCGCGGCGTCTTGGATGGCTGTCAGCTGCCCCCCACGGGCAGATCCACCTCACCCCGAAAAGAAGAGTCGAGCAAAGAACCCCCCCTCCTCCTCCAAAGACGCTCACACCGACTTAAAATCGGTGCTAAGAACTCTCAGCAAGTGGTGGCAGAAGTTGACGTCAAAGAAAGATTCAGATGTTGCTCTTTCTGTGTGTTGGATAGATGAAATTCAACCTCCAGTGGTGCAAAAATGGTCCTAAGAACCCAAAATGTGAAGATATGTCTCACTTTTGATGAGGGGAACTGTTTCTATTGAATGATATCTTTGTTGTTTTTGCTATTTTTAAACTTCTATCTGTGGCAGTGCGTCGCAGAGTTAAATCTCTCTCTTCCTGTCATCTCTGCTCTGGTGCTCTTTATGTTAGTTTTGCTTCCGTTCTCTTCCGCAGATGCTTGTGTACTTCCCCTCGTTCATCCCTGTCTTGTCCTCAGAAGTCTCGGTGACAGTCTGGTGGACTCACTGTGGTCTGATGGAAAGCTCTCGCCTGCTTCTCCAGGCTGATAAAACCTCGATCTTGCTCTTTTTTTGTCTCACAGAAAAACTCCCTGAACTCTGCCCTCTGCATGTCAATCTAACATCCTCCCCCCGCTTCCCTGTTTGTGCATTCACAGCTGGGATGTCTGGTCTTCTTCAGATCCTTGATAAAAAAAAAGAAGAAAGGAAGATGGGAGGAGACGCTGGTGGTGTTGGTGTTGGAGGTGATGTTGACGCCCAGCTTGAAACGTGTTGCTCTCCGGCTTGAATCAAAGCTTTTTCCTCTCCGTCGCACGGCGTTGTCATTCCCTCGTTCTTTTACACAGCTGAAGCATTTCTCTCTCTCTCACACAGAGTAACTGACTTTCAAAACCTGGGAGTCGTCAGCTTGCAGGAGCTGTTGCAAAAAAAATCTTGCTTCGTTTACCCAAGCCCAGATCAGCTGGGAGAGAGAGAGAGCATCAGTTGCAGCAACAATTGCAACTGATGGGCAATCTGTTGCTTCTTGCTTTGCTCTGAATTGTAATGCAGTTTGCTGTTATAGTAGATGTTGCTGTTGTAATGTTTTCAATGCTGCGCTGCTTTCAGCCAGGTTTGCTGTCCTCTTCTCTCCTCCATCGGTCCTGTGTGTCGCTCCGTTGCCGTGCCGATGCTCCACTGACTGTCTGCTCCTAAGACGGGAAAGGACAGAGAGAGCGAGAGAGAGAGTGAGAGATGATGAGAGAGACTGAGAGAGAGAGGCTGTACTGTTTAACAGCTTGTGTCTGACTGGACTCATTCAGTAGCAAGCTGCGAGGAGAGCGAGAGCGGGAGGGAGGGGGGGGTAAGAGAGAGAGAGAGGGAGGGCAAGTGGAAGACTGTTGCTGGAAGCCTGGCCAATCAAAACCTGGATGAGGGAATATGGGCGTGGCTTTAGGGACCATGGAGGCAATGCAGGGCAGGACAAGTTTACAATGTCTCTTTCTCTTTCTCTCTCTCTCTCAAAACCAGTGGTCAAAAATAGGGCTGCAGCTAATCATTTATTTTCATTATTGATTAATTGATTTCTTAAAATGTCAGAAAATGGTTAACCCTTTGTAGGTCTGCTCAACCGTTTAGTAGAGGTCACTTTATGTCATGATCTGGTCATAAACTGAAATCTATTGAATCCATTTAACTTTTAGGTCAATCTTTAGCTCTTGTATGAGGTATGTAATGCACAGATAGACCATCAGATTGTGTTATGGTTGCTATAGATACAGGTTGTGCTAGTGTATAAACGAAGAAAACACAAATCACTTCTGACATAAGAGATCCTGCTGGACACATAACCACACAGGTGTGTGTTTTTTGAAGTTGAGTTTCATTTTTTCTTCTTGTACATGAACAGAATGAGTCTCTAACATGTTTTTTAGAAGTTTTGAACAAATGAGGTCTGAATGAGGTCTGTAAAACATCACATTTAGGGTCAATGAGGGGGAAAAAATCCATGTGTTATGTTGTCATGGCCTCAAAGAGGTAGGAAAAGCAAAAAAATGACTTTTTAAAATAGCTCTTTCTTGGTGTGACCTACAAATGGTTAAAAATGTTGATCACTGTTTCCCACAGGCCCCATAGATATAGAGGAGTAACGAAACTAGAATATGTTCATCTAAGAAGCTGGAAAAGAGTTTTTTAGCATTTTTTCCTGTTTTAAAAATGACTCGAAATGATGAATTTAATTAGCAAAATAAGTGGTGATTAATTTTCCGTCAACTGACTAATCAATTAATTTGTTAATTATTGCAGCTCTAGTCAAAAACCAAGCACAGATCATCAGAAATACATGAAACAAAACCACCAAAAGGTTTTCAAATGGACAGGACAAGTTCTCTCTCTCTCTCTCTCTCTCTCTCTCTCTCTCTCTCTCTCTCTCTCTCTCTCTCTCTCTCTCTCTCTGTCTGTCTCTCTCTCTCTCTCTCTCTCTCTCCCTCTCTATCTACTTCTTCCACTTCTCTCAAAGCCAGTGGTCAAAAATAGGGCTGCAACTAATGATTATTTTCATTATTGATTAATCAATGAATTATTAAGTCTATAAAATGTCAGAAAAAGGTTAAAAATGTTGATCACTGTTTCCCACAGATGTCACAACCCAAAGATATCCAGTTTATGACCATTGAGGACTAAAGAAACTAAAAAAAAGTTCACATATAAAGAGCTGGAAGAGAGTATTTTAGCATTTTCTCTTTTTTTTTAAATGACTCAAAATGATGAATTCATGGTTGGTGATTATTTTTCCATCAATCAACTAATCGATTAAATGACAAATTGTTGCAGCTCTAGTCAAAAAACAAGCACAGAGCATCAGAAATATGAAAAAAAGAGGTTTTAAAATGCTGATATGACCACAAATATGACTACTGTTATGTTTTGTTATGTTTTAGAGGAAACTGAAGAAGAAAATGAAAGACCCTAAAAGACCTTATTGTGATTGACTGCAAATTTCCTTCATAAATATTAAAAGGAATGCATTTTAGTCAACAGGTCAATAACACTATTTTTCTTTTTGGGTTAATAAAACTGCAACATGCTGAGCTGCAGGCATTCAAAGTCATATTTAATAATGCATGGTCAAACATTGTTTACTCTGATGATGCGTTGAAGCTTTGATAGATGTAGAAAAAAACCTGCAGTTACATGTACGAGCATAGAGAGCAGTGCTGGAGGAAGTAGTCAGATCCATTAGTTATGAAAAAAAACAACAAAGCAGCATGAGGCAAATCAAACATTTCCTGCTGCTGTTAGTTCACATTAAAATCACTCAGCTGATGAAACTCTGGGGAGCTTTCTTTGTGAAGCAGTTACATTAAATATAATGTATACAGTAATTGTCACAGAGATTAGCATGTTTACAAAAAACATAATTTATATTGTAATAAAGACTCACTATTTTATCTTTATTTATCCCACTTCCCTTTCCTCACCTATACTTCACTTCCTTTTTCTCCTTTCCTCCTCACTAATTGGCTCGTTTTTCATCCCTAATTGTTCACCTGGTCCACTCAACCCTTATTTAAAGACTACACTCCCTCTCTCTCTTTCTCTTTCACCTTCACATGGGCTCACAATCTTGTATTTCTTTTCTTGCAGACTTGAAGACCCATGTGTGTTTTTTCCCCTCCTTTATTTCTCACCAATGCACCGATAACCAATTTTTCTGATTTATTGGAAATAAAACCTTTTGTGAAGAGAGGACTGAAGTTTCATGGCCTTCCTTTCCATGCTTTTTTTTTTTTTTTTTTAACTTTACATGTATCATTTCTCATCAGTGGATATGTAGTAAATATTGCAGGGGGTAATTAAACAAGAAGGAACAGCCACAGTGAGATGTTAGATCTGCTGCAGGCACCACAAGTCCAACTTTTCAGCAACTCCTTTAACTGTGTCCTGCTGTTCTGTATAAAACTGCTTCCACTGTGTGTGCAGCATGAAATCATATTACATTGCACTCATTATTGACAACATTTTGTATGTGTGTTATTATTTGATTTTGTGGATATTATGCTTCATTTGTGCGGCAGAGGAATAGAAATAGGCTCAACTCAGTTAGTAGATTAAACCTTTTTCATCAAGTGATAGATCTCAGAAACATTAATCCAGAGATGTAGATGTTGCCCTGAACCAGAGGTCACTAATAGGCAGACCAATCCCGACATGGACCTGAAACTGATGAAATATTGAGGATTTTTAAATTTTGTCTGAGCGTTTCTAGTTTAACGGGCTCAGCTTTTCCAGCTATTACGGTAAAAGTGGAGCGGCCCTCGGAAACTCACAGACCACTGTGCCTAGTGAATCTTCTCACGTGACGCTAATCGGCCAATCAAATCAGTGCATTCAGACACTCGGAGTGACTCGACTGTGAGATACACACGGAGAAAAGTGGAGAGACATTTTGTTATGAAGTTATTAGATGTGAAATTAAGTTTATTGTGTAAGTTTAAGTTAAGTTTAAAAGTAAAAAGGGATTATTTTTCTTTTTCTAAAACTACGCACTTTATTTAAGAAGCACAATCAAAAGCTTTCTGTAATGTACTTTATTTTAAAATGCCATCTTTATTTGATATAAGACAAGAACATGTATTTATCTTATTCTTGTGTTATTCTTATTTTATTTACTTTAATTTATTTGAATCCCACAAGTTGAGTGTAAATACTAATAAATAAATTATACTCTATTTATTTGACAGTCTACAATCTAGCCACTAGACACAGATGCTGATGGAACTACAATGCTACTTCAAGGTACTGAAAAATAACTCGGACATTATGATGTTACGGAGCTTCACTTGAGGAAATTGAAACTAACTGAATACCCCTGCCCTAAACAGTACTGTGGCTTTTTCTTCTTTTAGCATTTTAAAAGCACTAAAAATGTTCATATCTTAATTAGCGCTCACTGAATATCATGTTGCTGCCTCATAATAGAAGCCTTCATGTGATTCACCCATGGAAAGGTTTAACTGTGAAAACAAAAGTTTCAGAGAGTTAGAGGTTCAAGGGGAGCATTGATTGGTAAAAATGAACTTTGCACTGGACTTTGAGCCTCAAAAAAGATCATTAGCGGGATCCATTTCCACAATTTGGTGACTATTTCTCTGCAGGATAGTTTTTTTTCCCTTTTATCTTTCATCTTATATTTCTCTGTTGCACACCTTTCTTTTCGCCTGGAGGTCTGAGTTCACTCTCTCCTTTCATTTTTTACCTCTTATTTTTCTTTCTTTTCTTATCTTTCTTCCTCTCCTGATCGCCGCATCATGCACTCTTTCCCTCTTTACTTGTACCTCTTGTTGTTGTCTGTGAAGCAGAGACGGAGCGGAGGAGAGGAGATGGGCTGTGTAATCAGCAGCGCTTCACAGGGCTCCATTCATCTTTCTGCTTCCATAGATAGAAGCCATAGGACACACACACACACACACACACACACACACACACACACACACACACACACACACACACACACTCAAAATAAACAAACACAGGCTGACTCCACATATTATGAGACACACACACAGGTAGCTAGAATGAGCTGAATCATGTTTTTGCACATATAACCACACATAGAAACATAATACAATACCTAATATTCAAACAAATGTACACACACACACACACACACACACACAAACAAACACACACACACACACACACACACACACACACAAACAAACACACACACATGCAGGTAACAGTTGACAGAGGTGATCAAGTTGTTTTTGCATCTAGCGGCACAAGTCAGATGTCAAATGATTAGTCAAAGAACAATACATCACAGTACATTTATGAAAATGTCAGAACCGGCAGCTCTGATCTTTTTCATCCACGTCTTCATGACCAGCTCCTGTAAACACGCTGATTAAATAAAAACACTCTGGAGAATAAACTCTTTGCTAATAAATAATATTATTTAATAAATTGCAAAGCACTGTGTGATGATTTGAAGTAGTGCAGGTGGTGACTGACTGACACAGGACGTATTGTAGCTGTATGAGCTCACTGCCGACACCACTCAGAGGCAGATACAGTATCCTGCTGGTACCGATGCTGCTACTGATAAATACCATTTTATAAAACCTTCATAAGCTTAAAGGACCAGTGTGTAAGATTTAATAGTATCTCATCTTAACCCTTAATGTAATATCTCGAGAAAAAAAAGAATTTTCTGAGATTAAAGTCGTAAATGTATGAGAAAAAAAGTTTGATATCCTCCGACATTATAAAGTTGCAAATTTGCGAGAAGAAACTCGGAAAAAAAGGTGTTTTATTCTGTCAAGTGGTAACATAGCCTCACTTTGCAACACTGGAGAAATGTTGCTTGTCGTGCATTATGCCTGCAGTGGAAGAACTGATCGTATTGTACTTTTCAGTGTGGTTTAGAAATAAGGAGATACTTGTTATCTTAGCCCTTAATCACAAAGAAAGAAAGTGGTTTCCTTCCAGTCAGTACCAACACAGATTAGCATGTCCTCCACGCTTATGTTTTATGCCTTAAAACGCAAAAGTTCAATATATTTAAAGGTAACACTCAAGCTTCCCGTGCCGATACTGATGATTACAATTTTAATTTACTACAATTCATAAGTTTAAGTAAATATTTTCCCTCACAAACACAAGTTGTCTGCATCCTCCGTCTTTCATTTTTCCTCCATCATGCTTTTTTTTCTCTTTATCTGTATAATAAAGATGCAAATTTGAGTTCCGGTCCTCTGAAATGATGCCAACGCGGAAGTAACTTAAAACTGCATTCTATCAAAAGGCCACCAGGGGGCAGCCGTTTTGGTGTCAAAAGGACTTCCGTCTCTATACAAGTCAATGGAGAATTCACCAACTTCTCACTTGATTTCTAACCTCAGTAAACGTTTTCAAAATGTGTTTATGGTCTCAATCGCTAGTTTAAAGCCTTCTTCAATGCAGTATGATGTTCATTTGGGAAATTTTTGCCTCCCTGATTTTATGTTTGACGATAAAGCAGGGTATGCATTAGGGCGTGGCTACGTCGTGATTGACAGGTTGATTGGTTCACAGGTTCAGGGGGGCCTCTTGCCCCTCCTGATGCCCATATAAGTACAATCCGTGTTTTTATTTTCCCGGCATGCACCGGAAATTTTCAAGATGGCGCTGCCCAGACCCGAAACTATTGGCTTCCGAGCAGCAGTCCACAAACCAATGGGTGACGTCATGGCTGTTACATCCATTTCTTATACACAGTCTATGCTTTCAACCCTCGTTTGCTAAATATTCCAACAACAATCCTTCTTTGTCAGCCGGTCATTTAATTTATACCACTGTCCTCTCTCCACTTTGAACTTCAGTTCAGTTTTGTTCATTCAGCAAATCCAGTCCAGAGAAACGTAAATGAATCTTGTAATTGGTGATAAACCTTATCAACACTCTGCAGATATATTATGATCATTTTTGTTGTTGTGGGACAGTAAATATTTTAACTGAGTGGCCTTTTTTTTTTTTAAATGGTGGAAGTCATATTTCAGGATGCCGTTCATGTTTGTGTTAGTTTCAGCGAGAACCCGCCGATGCCTCGTTAAAAAAAAAGCTCTTTACACTGCGATGCCTTCGTCCTTTTGTGTCCTGCTGAGTGTACTGTGTGGCCAGTGAAGTGCACTGGTATCGTGCTGACAAGCGCTCGGCCGCTCACTGTGAGCATGCTGTCCAAGCCCGCCTTATCACAGGAGCATTGACCTTTTACTACAAGTACCTACCTCAGCCTCTGTCTCCGCCTTTTTCATGTCGCTGCCTGTCTCGCTGCCTTCCTGCCTTTTTTCCCCCTCCATCTGCTCCTGTGTCAGACCTCTGTCTCCCATTTTACATTTACATTTGTCTTCTGGCTGCTGTCTTCACTTGTCTGCTTACCGGTTTCATCGTTTACCTTCCTGTCCTTCTTCTCTTTTCCCTCTATAGTCTGTCTGAATCGAATGTTCTGTCTGTTAACCTTTGCCTCTGCCTTCACCCTCATCCATGTCTCTATTTGTCTGCTTGATTCTTTGTTAGAGTTTGATTTGTTGATTGTTTTGCCTGCAGTTATCCCTGCTGGTGGTAGTCTGTTTGCCTACATATCTTTTTGTGCATGGGTCAGTGACAAAGAAGGTTGGGCAAGATGAGCAGTTCAGAAATGTCTTTAAAAATAGTTTTAAAAGCAGCATCAGGTTTGTTAAAATGTATAAGTTATATTTTTGTTGGTTTTGTCATTTGAAATGACATTTTCACCATTTTGTTTTAACCAAAAGTAAGACTGAGCTCCTGAAAATGTCAAATGGTGTAACCACAAAATAATAATAAATATTAAATATTGTACTTAAATACACCTACAGTGTATTTAAATGTACTTATACAAATAATTACTTTATTTTAAAAACATCAAATGTATGTATATTTCTACATTTATATTTTTAATGAGTTTTGTTAATATTGAACTGAACATATCCTAAAAACAAAGATTTTTTTCTAAATATATTTTGACAAATTATGTAAAATGTGTTACAAACTATAGTGTAAGGTTGCTAAAGTGGATTATATTTATTCCATATTTTAGTTCAGATTTTTTTTTTTAAAGCTTTTGATTGGACAAACTTGCAGTTTCAGTTGTTTTCCACAAATGTGGGAAAAGAAGTCTGATCTGCCTTATTACAATTACAATCTTTTATTCTCTTCTTTCCATGTTTGTAACATAAGAGCAAACCAACGCTGTGTTTCTGTAACGCAGTTCTTGGAGATCAGTCATCAGTCAAACAGTCTGATGTGATGTGACATGACGTATTTCACACATACTGCCTCGCCAGCTCAACAGTAAGTCTTCTGTTTATAACAAATGACTGTTGGACCTGGATATATAAGACACAACATCTGGAGATTGAGTTGTACAAATAGGAAAACAATAAGTGTAAATTCCTTGTAATCATAGCAACAAGAAAAACAGGCAACGTTTACTGAGCTGATATCCTGTCATTTATATGCTGTTATGATGATGAGGTGAATTTAAAATGCTCCCTGTCGGGTTAAAAGACCAGTTTCATAATCTTTTGAGCTGAGGTTGTTCACATTGTCCAGTTATGAGAGCACCAATTAACCCTTACCTACTGTTCAGGGTCAAATTTGACCCATTTTTTACATTTGATAGCTTTAAAAACACCTTAAACATATTTATTTTAGTTGGACTTTTCCAAATGTGACCCACAGTTAACAAAAATGGAAATAAAATGTTTTTTTTTTATTTGTGCAGCTGATACACATGTTTATTATGCAAATGTAAAGTTTGACCTGTGTTTATTAACCCTTAAATAGGCTACTGTTCATATTCTGACTCATCATATTGTATAAAATGTTCACCTGGACCATTAAATAGTGATTGTGAATGTCTTTTTTACACAAGATTAATCAAACATTTATTAATGGCTGATGGGGGATTCATGAATGTGAATTGGTGTAGAGACTAATTATGAGTCAGATTATAAACAGTATTTAAGGATAAAGTAACTTTAGGTATCACGAGCCACTGAAATCAAGAGACAAGCTTTTTGCCCGATTGAACCATGACCTGCACAGTGTGACCAGGATAGGGCATAAAGGTCACGTCTAGCCCGCCTGCCTGCTGTACCAAAACCGTGGCGTTTCCAAGGCAACTGCAAGTTGCGGCAGCAGCGTCAGGATCAGCTGACACTGATGTGAGATGACAAGACCACCCTGAGAGGAAGAGAGAGAGAGAGAGAGAGAGAGAGAGAGAGAGAGTGGAAAATGACCAGAAATAATTAAGGAACTGACATGGAGACGTTTCCTCGCTGTGTGTATTCACAGCGATGTGATGTCATACGAGACCGAAGCTGACAGAATAAAATGGAAACAGATAGAAGAAACGGAGATGAAAAAATAATAGGGAGGGGTCTCATCAGTGTTTAAATCAGTTATCTATTTAAATCACACACACACACACACACACACAGACACAGAGACATGTAGTCCACTGAGATTATGACATTCAAAGTGTGTTATTCCACTATAATCCTGCTTAACTGGGTGTTAACGTTGAAACTTTTATAATAGAGCAGATTTAAGGCCCATTTATGCTCAACGTACGTACGAAAATGTATCCGTCCTTTTCAAACGATGTTACCGTCACTGCTCACATACTTCCACGTGTCCTTTAGGTTGGCATGGATGTTAACCAATACATCCACCAGGGGGCAGTGCAGAGTCAAAAGTTTATGACAACAACAAAACTCAAAAATAAACATGGCGACTGTGGAGGAGATATTGATAATGAACCTCTTACATAAAAGACAAAAGCGATATGTTTAAAGTTTCTAACCAATTCGCACAACCTTTCTTCAAAAAGTTCCGCCATTGTTATTTCTTCTTCGTGTCTCACTCGTGCTACGTATCGAGTAGTGACAGCAACACTGCCCCCTATGGTTTCCGGTGGTACTGCTCCGTTTGGTCCGTATCCGTAAGCTTTATGGAAACGTGCAGAAATACGGACGAAATGAACGCAGAGCAGGGACAGAAGGCTCCGTCCGTATCCGGATCCATATTTAACGTTGAGCATAAATGGGCCTTTAAAGTGACTAATTTCCTTTATTTCCTCTCTAATAAACACACACTTACTACCATATCTATTTTCTATTGTCTATATCTTTTCACTCTTAGTTTCCTACATCTGCATTTCACTGTCTTCTTCCTTCTTCTTCCATATTAGCTCTAAACTTTCTTTACTTACCTTTACTTATCTGTTAAAAATGTTGGGTTCTTTCATTTCTGACACATTTTTATTTTAGTTTCTATTTGACTGAGCTCTCTCCTAGAAATCTATTTCACTTTATGGTTTAACTTGGGAAACGAAAATGAATTAAAAAAAAGTGTTTTGGAACGTTTATACACTTTTTAAATTGGTATATTCTTAATTAAGTCTCCCTCATATCTTTCTTTTCTCTTTTTACTTCCCTTTTTTCACAGTTTTAAATATCTGTTGCATTATTTAATTGGAATTAGAGCTCAAATAAAGCTGAATTTCACTGCCTTCAATGTTGCCACCCGCTGTGTTGCTGTGATGCTGTGATGTGACAATGAAAGCACTTAAAATCCCACGGGTCCAATTTACACTCCTTTTTCTTCTTACTCTTTATTTTGGGAATTTTTAAAAAAGATATCTTAACACTCAAATCTCGCATCTTGTATCTTTAATGAAATATTACTTCTTACACATGAATGAAAAGAGGAGTGTAGTAAAGACGAGGCTTCTGAAAACCCAACGCCTTGAACCACTCGGGCACAGCTGCCTCCTCTCTGATTCACCAGATTTTCAAGGATTTGGCGCGGTCATTGCCACAGACTGGGTTTAAGTGTGCTTACTGTGTAATAATGATCATTTGTAATACTGTATAAACACCCATGCAAATCACTAAAAATACATTAGAACAGTGGTTAGCAACTGGCAGCCCACAATATTTATTTTTGGGCTTTTTTGGCCTTTATTTTTGATAGTAGGTGGCAGAGAGGCCGACAGGAAAAAAGGCGAGAGAGGGGGGGATGACCTGCAGAATAGGTCCTTTGCCGGAATCGAACCAGGGACCCTGCTATTAGGTGGCATGCATGTTAACCATTCAGGTACCAAAGCACTCTGACAAGCTCTTTTTTTTAGTAGTGGACTTTTCCTTGCTGAAAAAGCCATGCTATGTGCAGTAGGAAGAAAAAAAAAGGTAGACAGCACCTGGTGATTAAATACGGCGAATGGTGAAGATAGGAAAAGAAAAAGCAAACACAGCAGTAAATCATTGACTGTAGGCCATTCAAGGCGGGAATGCTGCACCTTTTTTCAGCCTCTCTGTTCTGTATAATAGGTACAGAACTGGCTATAGTGAGCTAGACAGGGAGTTGATGATGTTGAGTTACCCAGCTGTAGGCGAGGTGGTACAGTGATTAATACTACTGACTTTGGTGCAGGAGAGCAGGTGTTCGATTCCAGTGTGGACCCTCGGGCAAGGTGGTTACAGGATGAGTGAAGGTCAGTATCAGGTGTTGAGGAACCAGTGCAACCTGATGTGAAATGAGATTCTGGATGGTGCATATGTGAATTCATCCTTGTTGGCTTACAGGATGCGTGAAAGTGCATATTAAGAGTTATACTGGCACAGTCTCCCGGATCAGTAAGGACCACGTCAGATGTTGAGTAACCAGGGCAACCTGATGAGAAATGAGCTACTGGAACAAGGCATATGTGAATTGGAGCGGACAATATGGATCTGTTGGATTACTACTGTACAAGTAACCCCAGTGAGAGGGGTTACATGCCCAGATATATATGGAAGCATCCATATATCCCCTAATCTCAGGATCCATCTACACAGGACTGTTTCCAGTCTGAATGCAGCTGAGGAGTTCCTCTTTGTTGCGGAACAACAAGAAAAAGTTTACAAAGAAAAATGAGAATCAGAATATAGGTATGCAGAGATGGTGTGCTTACTATTTTTTTATTATTATATTATTATTTATAGTAGTATATAGCCGAAGCTACCACAGTATTTATAGCATAAGCTAGTTTGAATGGTTGTACCTAGTCAGGCACATGAAACTGCACAAGACTCAACAATACATACACATACAACACAAAACACAAACAACCCATAAACACTATATAAAAAATGTAATAATACATAAAGTCTGCACGGTCCCAAATTTTGGGTTGCACAGACTTTAGCAGATGACGAAAATTACATCATGCAGACCCTCACGAATTGACTGTTAGCAAGCATGTTAGCGGAGCAGCAGCAGCTTCAGCTCTGTTTCTGCATTTACACAGAAAGCATCCAGGACCTGGAGTATTGAGTGGAGGTCACCTGAGTTTTAAAAGCACTCAGAGCTCGACACACAATTATGTGTGTAAAATGGAGGAAGATAGACAAGAGTTTGAACTCAATCAGCCTCAATGGAAGCAGCCACGACTACAACTGTCGCAGATATTTATTGATATTTATATTTATTGAGACACAATATCAAAAAAGTCTTGCAGCATTTCCCAAAATCTTGAAATACTTTACATCTAATACTATCTAATACTAAAAAAGACTATATGACAGCAGAGGCGCTTTTTGGTCAGGAATCTGGTGCTTCACAGTTACGCGGCCCCTTTTAGTGTCTAACACACACACACACACATTCACGCTGACGTCAGTCTGTCAGTCTTGCTGTGTCTCTGGGGTCCATCCAGGAAGAGACAGAAGGCTGAGCAGCCAGAGGTAAAGACCTCCACTGAGCTACCACAGTGTGTGTGTGTGATAGGAAGAATGAACTCGTGTGTGAGAGGAGAAGAGACGAAGAGCTTTGGCTTATTTTTGTGACACCAGACTTTTGTGTGTTCGCTCATGTGCAGAGATAGTGAGGGTGACAGATAAAGATGTTATATAACCATGTCACGATGGATCACCAGGTAACCCTGTGCTGTGTGTGTTTGTGTGTGTGCGTGTGTGCACCTTTCATGGTACGTCAGTCAGGCCAAACACACACACAAAGTCAAACCTCAAATCTCCTCCATTACATCAGAAAGTCCGGATCTTTAGTTTGATCTAGTATTAACTTTGGATATACAAATTGGCAAAACACACTAAACTGCCTTCTTGGGTAGAAAAAATAATAATGATAATATTAATAATAATGTATAATAAATTAGGGCTTAAATAATCAATAAAATCCAAATCCTCCTATCTAAGGTTAACTAGTAAAATAACTTAATACAGCAGCATGTCCATAGCAGAATTATCTTCATCACTATTAATGATTATTTCACTTTAGACACTTTAGTCATTTTATTGATTGTTAATATCAGAAACACTGAATAATTCAGCTTTACTGAAAACATAGCAGAGTATAATATAAAACACACACACACACACATGCATGCACACCTTTCAGCACTTGAACACACACGCTTAGATGTTTGTATACACACAGATGCACACAAGATCACAACATGTCCATATGTGTACTTTTAGATTATCATGATCACAAGCAAGCATTTACACACACACACACACACACACACACACACACACACACACACACACACACACACACACACACACACACACAGAGGAAGGAGAGCAAACAAACCAAGAAGACAAGATCATGTGACAGAGCTTTTGAGAAACTGTTATCTGTGTGTGTGTGTGTGTGTGTGTGTGTGTGTGTGTGTGTGTGTGTGTGTGTGTGTGTGTGTGTGTGTGTGTGTGTGTGTGTGTGTGTTTGTGTGTGTGTGTTTGTGTGTGTGTGTGTGTGTGATGGAGTGTAGGAACCAGGTAAGGTGAGCAGCTTTGCACCGGCACATGGTGTGTACAGCTGTTTCTCTCTTTCTCTCTGTGTGTGTGTGTGTGTGTGTGTGTGTGCGCGTGTGTGTCCCAGTGCGTGTGCAAATATCCAGGTGACATTGATTCGTCTTTGAGGATGATGCGCTCCTTCCCACGTGGCTCTGTATCTTTATTTTCTCCCTCTCGCCGCTCTATCTCAAACCTCTAACCTCCTCTCCCATTTTTACTCTCTCTCCCAACCCCACTTCTCTCCTCTTTTTTCCCCCTCCTTCCTCCTGTCACTCTCCCCATCCTTCATTTCTTCTCATCCCCTCGTCGCACTGGAGGTGATGTTTGTGTTTAATCTCACTAAAAACACGAGTGAGTCATTTGCTTAAAGTCTTAATAAAAGAGCTCCTCCTCAGCGTGATGTGCTTCATGTTGAAACGGGAGGTTTAAGCACCAGCGGGAGTCTAAATTAATTGTTTATCAGTGTTCGGGGAGGGGAGGCAAAAGGATAAGGGATTGTTCAAAAAGTGTGTGATGGTTGTATTGATTTGGTTTCAGAGGAATGAGCGAACTGGGAATTTGTTATAAGAGGTGATGATGGAAATGGTGCTTTAACTATTCACTTCATCTTTCCATTCTCACACCACACAGATGCTGCTTATTTCATTCCTGTCATTTATGTAGCTGTGAATGATAATTGGTAAATGGACTGTACATATATAGCACCTTTCTAATCCTCTGACCACTCAAAGTGCTTTTACACCACATGTCAACTTCACACATTTACACACACCTTCATACACTGCTGTCGCAGCCCTCGGGAGCAATTTGGGGTTAAGTGTCTTGCCCACGGACACATCGACATGTGGACTGGAGGAGCCAGGAATCGAACCACAGATCTTCCAATTAGTGGATGACCTGCTTGACCTCTTGAGTCACAGTGAGCTATGTATGTGGATTTTACTTTTAAAGAGAATGTCTGGTGGTGAAGACTGACTTATATTGACTTTTGGAAGCATCTTTGTATTAGTTTCAGTTTGAATCAGACCTTGCATGACAGTGTTTTAAATAAAAGGATATATATGTGTGGTTATATTTGCCTTGATCCTCCATACGGCAGTATTTTTCTTGTCCTGCACCTGCTCACAAGTAAAAAGCAAATCAGACACATGCACATATAGTATATAACAAAACTGAGTAAACCCCTGGTCGATATCGCAAAAATGTTATGAAATTATTAGGGCTGTTAACGTTGACGTTTTAATAACGTGTTTATGCAAATTAATTTTAACGGCACTATTTTTTATTTTTGGGGGTAGTACAGTAGCTGGCAGAGATGCTGACAGGAAACAGGAAGAGAGAGAGAGAGAGAGAGAGAGAGAGAGAATGGGAGGAATGAGCTTCAGCATTGGTCCATGGCCGGATCTAAACAAGGGATGCTGCCTTTATGTGGCACACGCTGTAACCACTGGACTACCCAATCGCTCCGGCACTATTTATTTATTTATTTTTTACATGTGATTAACGTGTTTGACCCTTGTCCCGGCCGGTAGTTACGGAAATAAAGAAGCGATGCAGCAGTAACGTTTTGGATAACAAGCAGAAATGAATAAAGAAAAGAGTCTTATGAACGGTGAATACAGCTTCAAAGCCCTGCAAGATGTTCCATACAAGACCAAAGTTATATACATTTATTGTCGATGTGAATTGAGTTACCACTGGAGTACGTTGAGTCAAATACCATCTGCTGGCCAAGATACAGCTGATACAGAGAGCACTCCTCCTGTTGAGCAAAGGCAGACCCTCGTCGCTGTTTGTTGTTTGTATAGTTGTTCATGTGTCTCTGATGCAAACTATCTGGTGCGGTCTGCCTTAGGAGGGCTCTCTGTATCATCTCTGTATGCTTGGCCAGCAAATGGCTTGTCATGTTATGCTTTCAGCAGATTTTTGGATTATACAGTATTTCATTGTTCTGGATTGTTTCAATAATAATAAACATATATTTGCATAGAGCAAGCATGTGTCATCTCCCATGTTGATAAAAGTATTAAAAACTTGAAAAATATCTATTTAAAGTACATTTAAAAAACATAAAATGTGACATGTTTGACAATTAAATTACAATGAAACATCCATATTTAAGAATGAACTTTAACAACATCGTTTATTATTTACTATTTTGTATGGCGGCCTTTATCTTTGATGACAAATTGGATCCTCCTAAGCTTGGATGATACCAGTTTTGCCCAAATCTGTGGACAGATGTTTTGTCATTCTTCACAGATGATTGTTTTCAGCAGCTCTTTGCTGGAGGGGTTTTGTTGCTCTACTTTTCGTTCTAAAATAATCTAAACTTGAGGTATTAGATTCAGGTCAGAGGACATATTTAGTCACTTTTTTTCTTCTTTAAAAGCTCCTCTCCTGCAAACCTTCTTGTCTCATTATTTGGGTGTACAAACTTAGTGCTATCTATGAATGTCATCTCCTCTACACCTTTTTTCACTCATGCAGCCTCCTATCTTCACACTCCCACCTCCATGTTTCACGGCTGACACTATGCAGTCACTGTGCTGGTCCTGGTCAAATCCACGCCACACATAGCTACTGATCCGAACTAATTCATTTTGGTTAAATCTGACCAAACAATTTGCTGCAAGTGTTCATCAGGCTTTTTTTCATATTTCTTTAGCAGAGTTTAACGTTTAAGTTTTGTAAGCAAGAGGTTGACTTTGTGCAGCGTCCCTCACACTTTCTGAGCCGTCACTAAAACACCAGTTTCCAAAGATAATCCTTGTGCTAAGTCAGAACTACTTAGTTTGCGTTAATAGCGAATTGTGCTTGCCATCATTTTTTAAGCACCACTGTTCCTTCTGTTGATGGTCATATTGGTCCTTTTGGCTTCTGTTCAGCAGCCTAATGATGATCTTTTTACCCTCTCTCTCTCTCTCTCTCATCTTTATGAAGTCTCACAATTTGGTTTTCTCTCTGGAAATAGAAAACCTTGTTCAGGCAATAAGTCTTTTTTTGACTTGAATTGGAAGTGACAGAGGTAATGATTTTTGTTTCAGAGGTCACAGGTGCACTCACTTGTTGCATTGAGTTTGTACTTAAGGCCTGTATTTTCATTTAAATCTATCTTACCTGTTTGTTTTTCATTACAAATAAAATCAAATACCATACACTTCACCCTTAAAATGCTCAAATTATTGTAAGATGATAAAATCTTAAATCATTTAACATTTTAGTGATATTGCACAAGGGTCCACTGTACTGTATGCATGATCACAAAACCAGCATTCAACCTGAAATCAAGTTCCACTAATCCTCAAATTTTATTATAGAAAATAGGATTGTTGCTTATATGACATGTAAAGAAGTCATCTCTGCAGAAAGCCGACTGTAACACATGCATGTAAACACACTAACAGAAAGGTAAGCTGGTCATGTAAAGCAGAACATACAGATAATACAAAACATACAATAATATATCACATTATTAATGTTAAAACGGTCAGAATGCACCATAATTTACTGTGTTTTGACCTAGAAACAATGATGTAGAGAATCGTCCTTTCAGCATCTCTAATGTGTCTTACTAACAGTCACACACATGAGATGGTTTACGTGGGTATGTGACTGTATGTCGTAGTGTGTGTGTGTGTGTGTGTGTGTGTGTGTGTGTGTGTGTGTGTGTGTGTGTGTGTGTGTGTGTGTGTGTGTAATGGAACATGTTTCTAATGGGTCTTGTTTCTATGTGGTGCTGCAGACTGAATCCCAATCACATGTTGGGAAAATCCCAGGAGAACGCAGATTCAATTCCTCATTCCAGCCTTTCGTCTGCTCCATCACTCACCCTGAATGTGTGTGTGTGTGTGTGTGCATGTGTGTGTGTGTGTGTGTGTGTGTGTGAGTGAGTGCACGTGTGTACAGAAGATGTAAATAACAATTTTGTGGACATGGCTGTGTGTGTTTAGGGGGCAGGGACACAGGAGGAAGAAAATAGCAGAAAAGGGGAATGAGTCGAAATCACAGAGAACAAGTGACTGGACTTAAAAATGACTCTTCTTCAATTGTAACGTTTGATAGCTTGAAGAAAATCAAAAAAGAAATTGACAGACTTGCTCCTAAAGTGTATCACTTTGTGGTGGCAGCTGGTGAGAAAGAAAACATTTAAAATATAAGAAAAAATAAATAAATTTAGGCCAGTAAAATATGCTGCTGCATGTTGGAAAAAGCACAACACAGGACTCTGACCATCTGCTTACCTCTCCCGCTGCGATTACAACCCGACTAAATAAATAAGTACGACAGGTGCCTCACTTTATTAATATATTAATTTCAATTTATCAATGCCTTGACTTTAATGACCGTTTTGGATTTCAAATAATTAATTCAGTATTTCACAGGAAAACAAACCTGCCCCAACATGTCATTGCAAACTCAGTTCAAAAAGTCAACAGGTGGTTTCTCCTTTAGCTTTAATCAAAGGACTCAACCACATGCGACACCAGTTTAGAGTTTTAATTTTCAACAAGAGGCTGTGGACCATTGCATCTCCACTTCCTGCCGCCATGCAAAAGTGAATATCAATTGCATCGTGTTTCTTATTGTCACTGAATCTCATGTGCAGAGCCAATCTAACAATGAATTGATCCACCTGCAGGTAGTGTGTGTTTATCCAAAGCCTGGTAGTGTGGCTATATGAGGCTCATTGATTGTTTTTGGACAAAATGGAAAAATGTCTACAGCACAGAAAAATAAAATATACACACACAATACTCGTAATATGAGTTCATTGATTTGGTTCTGTACATAAGAAAAATACAGAAAATCCCCAGCTTTATCCTTTAACATCTTCCAGTAATGTAAAGTTATTTTCCAAATTATGTGACATTTCCAGTTGTGCGTTGTTTGTTTTTACTAATAAATACGGTTGAAGCACAACCACAGAATGCATCAATATATTTCATTTTCTTTTATAGAAACAAAAATCATAGAAATGAATGTTCTGCATCCCACAGTTTATTCTTCGCCATCACCTTTCAATCAAGCAGCGGGCTGGATCGATGTTACAGAGCAAAGAGAAAGAGAGAGAGAGAGAGAGAGAGGCACCAGCAGCCAACCTGTCCTGAAGGACACAGCCGGCACTAGACAGCTGGTCAGCGGGGTTGACGTTGGTCTGGTGGCTGTAACCATAGCGCAGATGGGATTTATACAGTCACAAAGTCACAAAAAATGATTGTGGTGGACAAATAAACATGAATTTTCCTTTTTATTCAGTCTGTTAATCTCATAAAAAACCTCACCACTATACTAAGTCTATACGATGCTTATTTCCTCCGCTTGCAGGATGCATTTGGATGTCAGTCAATATTTGTATGTGAAAGCTTGTGCGCATGTATATTTGCAGGTACATAGTGTACAAGCATGTCTGTCAGTGTGTGTATGTGTGTGTGTGTGTGCGTGTGTGTGTGTGTGTTTTCACAAAAATGTCAAAGAACCACATTAGCAGAGAGCAGCTGGTTCCCTCTGTGAATGACTAATGCCATCACCAGTCAATCCACTGGGTGCTGCTCAGCTGGAGTCCTACACAAATACACACACACACACACACACACACTCACACACACACACACACACACAAATACACACATATACACATATACACAAACACACAGAAACACCTTGAATGCACAAAATATTGTATAATTTTGTAAAGCTTCACATCGACTTCTTAAAACCCTTAAAACTTTGAATACTGAGTTTCATCGGCTTGGCAGGTAAATGACCTCTGATGTATTTTTAAAAATCTTTTTTTTAATCTTTTATTGTTATAACAGAACAAACATACATGGGGGAGAGGGGTAGGCATCAATAAATCAATACCCCCCTTTTTTTGGGACCTCTAATGACTTCTGATGTAGCTAACATGAATTAAGGCTGTCCTATATAATCATTTTTAATATTCAAAATGTATTAGAATTTGTAATGCTTACATTTAGTCTACTATTAATATGTACGTATACACAGGCTTATGTGTTGCCAATGCCACTGTCAACATGGTTACTTTAAATTCTGTCCACTAGAGGGCATCTCAACATTACTAAGAAAAGCTTTCGGCTAGCTGCTACGTAATAACTAAGCTTAGGCACCACTGAATAACGTAAACTTTAATGGGCATGTTTAATCTCAACACATTTCTCTCCTCAATGTTTCCTCTTTCAATTAACTGAGCAAGACGTCCGCTTCACTTTCTGCCAGTTCTCTTGTGACATTACGCTACGCTACGTTAGCACTCTGAACATGAGGTTGTGATTCAGAGTCATCCAACTTTATTGTTCAGACGTGACAAAAGCATTTCATTTTCACATGAAGGGAGGTCAAGACGAAAACGGTGAGATTTACTAACGTTAGCAAACACATTTAGAAAAGAAAAAAACACATTTGAATAGTAATTTCAGCATTTATTTATTTTTGACAGTTCAAATACCAAAATTTGTTCCAATCGCCCTAACATGAATCATATAAACTAATGTTGGTGCCATCAGAGAAAAAAACTACAATACAAACTTATAGAGCAGTTTGTACTGATCACGAGCAATGTGGCAACACCTGGAGTCATCCCGATGGATTTTCCACAAAATTAGGCCCTATGTTTCCTCAGGCCTGCATTTCCACAGCACAAGTATGGCCATTCCCTAATGCACATAATGTGTTGTTGCCCCCCCCCCCCTTACCCTGTTTTTTCATCTATGAAAAGCTTTGAAAGACAGGTGAAATTCTTTATTTTATTATTAAACTGAGGGAACATAGACATGCTCCCCAACACCTCACCATAGTAGTGAACCACATCATGACTTTTTTAAGGTCTTAAAATGTATCATGGTCTTTTCTTCTGCACTTTTTTAAACATTCAGGGCATAATGTGAACGCTGTTAATACTACAAATAAAAATCCTGGAGGGTAAAACCAAAGGCAGATATTTCTTTTAGCTTCATTCAACTCATTTACTCCTTACTTACTGTTACTTACTGTTAAAATATATGCAAAAATGATTCTGTCATTTTCACACATTGTAAATCGCTTAACACTTAGTATTAGGAAAAATGTCACACTTTCTTTTTTCTTACTCTGAGGTCATTTGATCCTCAAAAAAGGGAAAACATGAAACACCTCACAAACATGACACCTCTGATGAAGCAGCTCATCGCACCCACACGTCGAAGATACTGTATGACATCACTAAGACGGCATCTCTGCGGCTATGATGTACAGTCACAGCAGTTTATGTGTGAGAGAGATATTTAGAGAGACCAAAAAAAAACCAAGTGTGTGTTTGTGTGTTGTCTCTCTTCAGTCAGGAGGGAGAAGGAAGAGACACAGGCACAGATGGAGCAGAGAAAGAGAGCAGAGTGTTTGTTTGCTTTGTTTTCTGGTGCCAGGAGCCGTTTTTTTGGCAGACATAAAATACCAACAAACTCAATCAGTGCTGCAAAATTCAACCTCAGCGAGCCAAGTGTAAAACGGCCAGCGCGGCAGTGATGAAGTGGCTCTTCACCGTTCGTTACCCGATGTCCAGGTGGTTGAGTCTTGGTGTGAAGGCAGCGGAAGATTTGGTGTAAATTGAGTGAATTGGTTTTGAAATTGAGGACTGGAATCGCATCAATAAGCAGAAACGATAATGGCATTGATATCAATAAAATCTTATCAATTCCCATCCCCTTAGTAAAGGATTACAATTTTAAATCCAGTTATGACAGTGCAGTTGCTAATCCCAGTAAGGGTCCGTACGCTGATGGGTTGATATGAGTGATATGAGACGCTGGTGCTCGAAGTGTGGAGAGGTGGTTAGCCTCTTAAAATGCAACTCTCGCTTACTGCAAAGTTGTCTTAAGCTCCATCTGGATGGGATTTATTACTCTAGAGGAGGAGGAGGAGGAGGGGAAGGGGGGTTATTTTGACGTTACCTGCCCTGGTCAGTGAATTAAATCCAGCCTGAAGTGTGCATGTGTGTAATCCTCTCCAGAGTAATTATAACAGCTGAAATTACCTTCAGTTTTTCGGCTGTAATTGAAAGCAAAGCCCTTGTATTTTAAAGTGGATAACTATCTGCAGGAAGAGCTGCTTCTGCTTCTGCTACAAACATGTTTTTGCTAATCTGAGAGATGGAAACACGCCAACACCACAATATACGCCTATGGGAACTAATAGCAAGAGTCCATAAAAGCTCATTGAATGGGCTGTTACAGGCAGGTTACTGGTGTTTTCATTTGAGTCCCATTTTAACCGTTACATACTGTTTTATATTCGGGCATTTCAGACTTGAAAACCTTGCGACAAAGCTTTCACAGAGCAGAGAGAGAGAATTCTTTAGTTTTTTTATGCTTCTTGTTAATGGAGAAAAATACTTCATAATCACACACTTTCAATTAATTATATTAAATGTGAATAAACTGTATTTTTGAATAAATATGAGTCAAACACTCAACAAAACTGTGTACCAGCTATACAAAAACATTTTTAGAAAGCTTAAATATGTCAATTTTTGTATAATCTGGGTCACATGAGGACGAGTCATCAAATTTCTGGCTAAAAGAAAAGATTTTGAGGTTGTTTTTTTCCCTCTCTCGACTGTAAAAACAAGTCAAATTAGACCCTGAACATTATGTAAGGGGTTAAGCAGGGTCTTTTTACATTGTGACATATATATATGCAGACTATCACTGGATTACTTAGCTTTAAACTACCTCTTTTGACTTTGTCCTGCTTGAATGTCCATATCTATGACAGGACCATATCCTGTCATTTCCAGATGGTTAAAATCCAGTAAAGAGGAGCACATTGACTTTTTCCCTCCCCACTTCCCCCCCTCTGTTATGTTAATCCCTGTAATGTTAAATATATTCGTCTTGGCTTGCTTGCTAATGTCACGGTTAAGCCTGTTGGAGGTTGTGTGAACTCACTTCTGAAGAGCTGCTGCCGCTGCTGCTGCTACACCACACAACTATAAATGTGTGTTACATGACTAATAATAAATAAATCAGCTGGTTTGAAATGCTTTTGATATATCAAAGAAAGACTAAACTTTAATCAGTCTAAGTTTTACTGAAGGTAACCTAATGATAGCATGCTAAAAGTATAAGCAAAACATGATCATTAGCAATATCATCCCTTAAATGATGCAAACACACCATATACATATTTATTTTAGCCAGTCAGTTCCTAATGTGACCCACAGTTTACAAAAATGGAAATAAAATGCGTCTTTTTTTAGATTTTTCTGCAGCTAATACACATTTTTATATGTGCAAATGTACAAAACACAAAAAAACACCAATCAAACATAGAATACGCTCTTCATTAAGGTTTAATTCAACATTTATTATTGCCTGAAGGAGAATTTATGGTGTAGAGACTAATTACGAGTCAGAATATAAACAGTATGCAAAGGGTTAACATGCTAAAATTTACAATGTAATATTTAGCATGATAGTGAAGCTTACACATTCCCATTTTGCTTTATCGACTACCACTTTCCATAAGTAAATGTGCATGAAGGAGCTCAGGGTGTGCACATATAAAGCTTAATAGTGTATCAGGCAGCCTAAATGGGTGCTTTGGCAGACTTGTATGCATTGTCTCAGTGTAATTATGCAGCTGGCAAAGGATCCAAACAGATTTTCACTCCTGAACCGAGCGAACACAGACTGATACCGACAGTCACTAAAAAGAGACAAACCTACAGACAAACTCTAAAACAGATGTTTAATACTGACATTTTTAATTTGCTTATTTGTTATATAATTTAGCTTCTGTCTGAAGCAATTAGAAGAGATGTTTTGCACCACATTCATTCATGTACACTCACTCCTCTCACATGCCACCATGGATCACCAATGAACAGACATTTCAGGTGCATTGTAACACGTGATTGAATGTGTGTGTGTGTGTGTGTGTGTGCGTGTGTGTGTGTGTGTGTGTGCATGGGCGTGAGCGTCCTCTTGTTCCGTTAATGAGTGTGTGTACTGTACTGCAGGTACAAAGGGACAGCAGGTCCTGTAGGGGCAGAGGGAACATACCATCTTGTCAAGGACACAGATGCTGCCCAACTGTTTCACTTAAACTGGATCAGATACACACACACACACACACACACACACACACACACACACACACACACACACACGCATGCATGGACGCACACACACAATTTCTCTTTCTTCTTCAATTTCACCATTTTATCTTCTTTATCTTCTTTTCTTTCATTTCGTTACTCACCGTTTAAAGTAGAGAGTGCTTCCTGCAGTAGGACTGGTTTATTGAGTGTGTGTCCATGTCTTTGGTTCCTTGGACACCAGAGACTATGGGTTGCTTTCTCTTTCTCATTACACATGGAGCAAATGCCAGAAAGACAGGAAAGGAAAGGAAAAGAAAGGAGTGCAAAGTGGGAGCAGGTAACAAGATCCCACAAGCAAGATCAAAGTGTGCAGAGATAATGAGAGCGCGACTGAGCGGGCGGTTATTGGAGAGATTGATGGAGTGGAGGTAAATAGGAGATCTGGGATACAGAAAAAAGGGAAAGGAAGAAATTAATGATGAAAAAAGAGGAGGGGAGTTGTCCGCAGGTTGTTCAACGCTTGCCTTTTGTTTTGCTGCATTTTCAACCTACGGAGGGTAAATTTGCTCACTGATGACACAGATTGCAGCAGAAATCTTGGGGAGTGTGACGTGCAGTGAACCAAGCAAAATTGTGCAATATTCAGAGGATTTAACGACCTGCATGCACATTAGTTACATTATGAGTTTTTTCCTTTTATATTTTATATCATCATGTATTTTCAACACATTTTTTTAAACCTATGAACTGATTTGGATCAACAGAAAAAGAAAAACATTGGGTTGACAAGGTAACAGAGAGGCAGAGAGAGATGAGAAAAAATTGTAAAATCAAGCTATAAATAATAATGGATGGTGGGTAATTTTATGTATTCAGGTCTTTTTTGTATATTAAAATAATCTGGAGCAATCTGAGAATTTAAAGTCACTCAGGCTAAACTTGCTAGCTATATGCCACCTGAGTTATGAGTTGCGTGTTTTGGAGTCACAAGCCAACAAGTATGAGAATCACTGCAGTATGACGTACTATTCATTTCAAGTACCGACATGTTTCTTTCATTTTTTTAACTGTGTAATGATGGATTCATCTTTTATTTTATCTTTTATTTTATTAGTATGTACTGAAATGTAGTGTACCAAAAGAGTTAAGTGAATTAACCTGACATCAGGTGGAGGTAGAGAAGGTGGAGAATGGAAAATAAGGAAATAATAAACAGGAGAGAAAGTGGAGAAATACCCGGATCGATGTGATTTGTGTGTGTAAACAGCACATAAATCTGCCGTATTGGATTCAGATGAATATAATTCACACACACACACACACACACTCACGTTGTTTTTTGGGGGCAGATATTTCAACACTCTCTTAGGGGACAAACTTTCTGAATGATTTAGAGACACACTGACAGGTGATTACTAAAACCACTTTCTTAATCTGGTAGTTCTAACTTTTAGATTAACATAAAAGTAAGGAAAAAATAACACCATTGCTTCTGCAAAAGATTACAACAAATAAGACAACTATATACACAGTTATTTGTTGAAAACCTTCAGTTGAGTACTTGAGTCACTTTGGGTTACGTAGGGACAAAATTCAGCATTCTTTGAGCAGCGACTTTAACATGTGAGAGTCCAAACATTTGACGTCTTCAGTGGAAGGTTTAATCTGCGGTGCAATCCACTTTGACTCTCTCTGAGTGGTTGTTGTGTCTCGGTTAATCAATCCCCTCCAAACGAGTTGTTTAATGGTCTTGAAATCTCTGGTGAATTCTCCAAGCCTCCAGTCCTCTGTCGACTGCGGACAAATTATCACTCTCTACAAACTCAGAGATTAAACCCACACTGTTGCCAATTTCGTGGGCTAAGGAAGGTGTGAGGTTGTTATTCTCTGGATTGCACCAAACCAACTCTTTGATTATCACATGATTGAAGTTTGCAGGATTGATTAGTTCCTCCTCTGTCTTGCAGTTCTTGAAGTCTTTGTTTTATGTAGTCGTGTCTGGTCTTTCCTGACCCATTTAGCTCAAGCAGCTGTTGTGCAAACTGTAAAATAAGTTGGGCATTTTGTCTTTCTTATATAGATCCTGCAGGAAATCTCACTCTTCAAGTTTTAACCAATCATATGCATGATGACAGTTTTAAGGGCACATTTTCATCAAACTCACATTTTCCCAATTCTGGATTCATCACTAGTTTATTTCTTCGCTGGGCAGATTTTCACATGCTTCCACAGTGTTTTCTTCCCATAGAGTCAATAAATAAAATATGGCATTTATACACTCTCATTGTCTGTAGGGGGCTTGCAGCTCTCCAGCTCACTCCCTCATAACTTTTGCATTGTGGGCAAAGTTTCCACGGCTTCGAAGAATATTCAACTTATCACATCTCTCTGTCTTTTGAATTATTTGGGTATTGAATTGCTACGGCTCCTGTGCTATGTTATCATGTACAGCTTCCAGGTGTTGTGCAATTTTTTGATTTGGGCTGAAGGCGAAAGAGACGGTGGTTCCTCTTGTTATATACTCAACAAGTTTCAAAATTTGAAGGAGGCAATACTTGGATTGAGTCACAAACTTGCTGGATTTCTGCTTTTCTTTGTAATTACTCAGAATTTAAAATCACTCAGGCTAAACTTGCTCACAATATGCAACCAATGTGCAACAAACTGCACTTTTAATGTACACTACTGTGCAATATCAGTATTTCAGGTATACTACTATATTTACTTTTCAGTTCAACTGTGCAATATATATCTTTTTTTCACTTTTAAATCAGTGCAATATCAATATCAGACTCAGCTGCATTACATCAATATTCCTCTTTCACACATTGTTACTATTATTTTAATCTCCCACTTATAATTTATTGTTCTTTATTCTTTTTATTGATGCTCCTTCTATCCACTTTGCTGCTTAAACGCTGTAAATTTTCCCATCGTGGGACTAATAAAGGGTTATCTTATGTATGAGATGCATATTGCAGAGTCATGATATATGGGAACTACTGCACTATAGCAGACTATTCCTTTCAAATACTTATATGTTTAATTTCTTAACTGTATAATAATTTATTTTTCTTTTATTTCAATTTTGTATCATCATTATTGTTTTATTTGTTTTTATTGATTACTGAAAAGGATTGGACAGTATGTACTGTAATGTAGTGTACTGCTAAAGTTTAGTGAGTTAACCTAACATTGGGGTGGAGGTAGAGAAGGTGGAGACGGCAAATAAGAAAATAATAAACAGAAGGGAAAGCGGAGAAAGACCCAGATCGATGTGATTTGTGCGTGTAAGCAGCATTACTGTGATCTAGTGTCCCTAACACTACATAAATCTGCAGTATTGGATTCAGCTAAGCGTAATTCCTTCACACACACACACACACACACACACACACACACACACACAAACAAGGGTTGAGGGCTGCAGAATGAAGGTGTATGAGGCATGAAGTGTGCAGGCTGGGCAGCGAATGACTGATGATCCCTGCGAGCTTACAGAGGCTCAGATTCCCTCTGTTGTGTTGTGTTGTGTTTTGTTGTGTTGTTGTGTAATTCGGGCGCTGAATGGGAGCGAGCAACAGGAGAGCTGAGGACACCGTAACATCTCAGTGACACATTGTCATGGTGACACATACGTCTGCTATTTACCATGCCTGTCAGTTTCTAATATTTCCTGTCATCTTCGGTTAAAATGACATTTGTGGCTATGATGTGATATGATGTCATATATCTGATGAGGGGAAATAAATTAATATTAAACACAGTGATGATAAACTGTAACCTCCGTATAAAAGTGGTGGTGAAACACTAGAATAATGACTTCTACTTCTACGCTCAGCAGTGTTTTCAATGGCTGCCCGAGCACATCCGCCATATACATTTCTCAGTTTGGTTCTGCCTTTCATAATAGCTCATGTAATTTAAATATTTTTATCCAGCTAGAGGAACCAAAATTTCCATCTACAAGCTTTTTTTTCCTTTCCAGTTTGAATAAGTCGAATTACTCAATATATTTACATTTCTCTAGAGCCCTATTGTAATGGGAAAAACACCAAATTCACTAAAACATGTCTCTTCTTATTTCTTTTCTTACATTTACTGTACATCTAAATTCTTGAAGACAGAAACATCACCCTGTAAAGTTAAAACCTGTTATCATGAAGCGTTTCCAACAAATGTGCAGGTGGCATTTATAAAAGCACAGCTATGGACGCATGTCTTAAATGTCAGCGTTTGATGTGCAACATGTTATCTCTGGAGTTTATCATCTCTGTGCAGGACACAGAACACCTAAACATACAAGTAATAAAACAGTCTTACCTGCATATCAGCTGTGGTTCTTGAATGTGTTTCAGCTTTCAAATGGCAGATGTAAACTTCACACACACGCTACATATGCAACTCCATGACAGGTGCGATAAACACTGGTATTCTGCTGTTATGAAACACCTAACACCTTCATAGCGCTGAACAGTTTAAAACATTGTGTAAACAGTTTAAAGGGAGACATACAGTAAGTCTGGCAAAGTTAAAACAGAGCTGTCGAGAGAAATTCCTCGAACTGTTTAAGTGACACAAACTCAAACACAAAGTTATCAACCGAGCATCTAACACAGTCTCACAAAGGTTTGTTAAAGTTACTGCAGGGAACTTTCATTTTGTGGTGATTTTAGCGACCCCTGTGGACAAAAGCGGTAGTGTTTTCCCAAAATGAAGACTGCGTACCATTGCCTGGTAAAGATCTAGCTACCACATACATTTGTTTTGAAAGCAATGGATACAATACAAAACATTAAAAACGTTTCTTTAACCTTTGTGTCGTCCTCCCGGGTCAAATTGACCCCGTCTGTTTTGACTGTTCCTTCTTTCCTCCCTTCCTTCCTTCCGTCTGTCCTTTCTCCCTCCCTCCTTCTCTCTGTCTTCATTTCCTTTCCTTCCTCCATCCCCTTTTCTTCCATCCTTCTGTCCTTCCTTCCTCCCTTCCTCTGTCCTTCTTTCCTTCCTTCCTCCCTTCTCCCTCCCTCCTTCCTTCTTTCCTCCCTCCCTCCTACCTTCCTTCTTTCCTCCGTCCTTCCTTCCTCCCTTCCTTCTATCATTCCTCCATTCCTTCCTCCCTCCTTTCCTTCCTTCTTCCTTCCTCCCTTCTTCCTCCCTTCCATGCTTCCTTCCTCCCTCCCTTCCTTCCTTCACTCGAGGACAACAGGAGGGTTAAGCCCAAAATTTGACCACCTATCTTCATGTGACCCAGAATATACAAGAATGGAAATATTTTACAACTTTCTAAAAATGTTTTAGTGCAGCTGATACACAATATTACACACATTATGTATAGAGACTAAATATGAAGGGATATTGAGAAAAACCTGAATATGAACAGTATGTAAGGGTTAAACAAAGCTGCTACCTGGATGCATAGCAATGAGGTAATATAGCTATTTCTGGCTAATGTAAAATTAACCATTGTGATAACGATGATTAAACAAAGAAAACCTTAGTTACATGTAAGGCTGCATTCACACTAAATCCATCTATGCATGTTGGCATCTAACAGTGAGGAACCAACTGAATACACCTACGCTCCCTTTCCAAACATTCAGTAGAAAAAACACAAAAAGGTCCTCTCTAGAGCCAGTGATTGGTTTGTCCATTCTGGGCTACTGTAGGAACATGGCGGCAAACATGGAAGAGGACCCGCTCCCTATGTAGATATAAAGGGTTCAATCTAAGGTAACAAAAACACAATAATTCTTATTTTCAGGTGCGTCTACACTGATTAAAACATACCTATGAATATATTTATACTATGATATACTTGATATACATTTCTGCCAAGTCTGTGTTAATGGCACTAAATCTTACACACTGGTCTTCTAGTGATAATGCACATATGTGACCTGCTCCTTTATTTTGAGTCACTTTGACTCAAAAACACATTTTTTGAGTTTTCTGTATCATCTTGCTACCCCAAATATTCAGTGAAATAAGCTCTTCCAAAGTTTGGCTGTCATCAAACATTATTTTTGAGAATAATTCACATTCAGTCATTTTTTTACTCACATGGATTAAGATACATTTATTGCAACATCTGACTCATTTTGATGCAGTGGGTGACATATGTACTTTGCTGTTGCTTATCTTAATACAGTGGAGGTGGATGACATTTCAGTTATGCTCAGTCACAGTAATAAAAATTCAATTTAAAAAAAAATTCAGCATGAACACCTTTTCCCAGAAACAGTGTCCCTGTTACACTGAATAATCAAATGAACATGCTTCCAAAAGTTTCCAAAGGGACTCAATAATGTATTTTTTCTATTGCAGTTCTTCACATAATCCACACAAATCTACATTGTATGCTCATATGCATACTTATTTGAGCCAAATTTCCTAAGCACATTCAAACCTCTTCTTCCAGGCTGTGTTGTATCCGCAGCTCTTTAATGTCATTGTTTTCTTGTGAATATAAAAACCTTCTCCACAGATGAGAATCATCCCCGGGTGGCTCAAACAATGCAGGTGGCCCCAGCTCCACACCATAAATAGCTCGCAGGGCCGTCGTCATTTGTTGGTGTGACATTTTCATCGTAAAGGTTAGATGTTGCAGATGTTGCAGGATGCATTCTTCTCATAGTTGAGGGCTGTCGTGCTCTGCGGTTCCTGTGTCCTCGCCTGCGGTTAGACTTGTTATTTCAACGTGATTTGTGAGATCTGATTCTTAAGATCAGACGTCATGAAATCATGTCTCTGTATGTCCTCACTTGGCATGGTAGTAGCGCTCATATGATTGCTGTAACTGTTAAAATATGTCAGCATTACTTTATGCACGTTATGCACATTGCAGCTGGATGTCCTCCAGCCTGTGCACAGCTCAGATGAGACCATTTTTGGCTCTGCAGACCTGTCAGGTAATGTCTCCAGGTGTGAACGGATGAGAAATATTGTCAGTAGAAAATGTGAGACTGTAGCTTTTGATTCTCATCTCAGCAGCCTGCAAAGCCAGAAATAAATAAAGCATTATATAAATCAGTCTTGTTAAATAAAAGCAAGTATTCTAATAAATAATGTTTATTTTAACAAAATATGTTGTTTTCCTTCACTTATTAACTCCAGTTGCTTCTACTTTGCCAGTTTTTCAATCTCTATGTTATTGTTGATGAAACTCAACACCTGCTGCAGATGTTTGAATTGAAAGCCAGCCAGGAAAGTGAAGGATTATTCCATTTTAGCTGCTGAAAGGCTTTTATATATAAAACGTCTGTGCAGGAAGTGATGAGTTTCGATGACAGAAGATTAAAGGTATGATCCTCACATTACATTTCCGTCCTGCAAATATTATCTCCTATTTCTTATTCTCTTTTATTGAAGCCCAGATGGTGGACAAATTCAAGCATGCATTTCCTGTTTCAGTATTATGTCCGTACTGGAGTTTGCAGGCTCACCTTCTGGAAATGGAGACGCTATTATACGAATGTGTTTCATCATCATTTTTAGTACATTATCACACTAACAGACTTCACACTGCAGCATAGCACTCTCAACACTTTTTTACAGTTTATGATACATTAAAAATATGTATTACCTGCATCGGAAACGTGCATTTTTCGGGGCTGATTGCAGGGAAACATTGTTGAACAGAGACATATTTTGACCTTTACAGTGGCTGAAAAGAAAACCATAATGTGGAAGCAACTGGGAAAAAAATTAGTTATTAAGTAATTTAGTTTGCATTAACAGCAAATTAAACTTGGAGTATATCAGAAACTTAGGTGAATTCTGAACAAGATCATTATAAAATTGATGTAAAAAATTGGGGAGAACAGCCTTGTCTTTATAAACCTGACTCAAAAATAACAACTAGTCTCTTAAAATAAGGTAAATAAAGCCAAAATATTACAAATACCTTCCAAAATAATGCAATCCAGCACAGCTATGGAGTTACACCTGACTACACCTGTCTGACACAATATCAACAACAATACATCTTTCCATGAAGGTAGAGTTTATGGCTGGTCTGTTAGTGAGTTACATTCAAATAAAAGGACGGGGGGGTTTCTGTTTTTCCTGATCACTCAGTGTAAGTCATTGGGTTTGACTGCTGACCTTTTTACTTACTTTTCTGTTAGGACACATTTAACCTTTACCTAGAAATGTGTCACTTGTAGTGCCTTTTTTTGTGAGTAAAGTGACTACAATACTGACCGTGAAAGGCTTTGCAGACTTTTTCAATCAGGAAAAAGACTGCAGTCGGGGGAAGTGCTGCTAAGATATTTTGATCATGAGGTACTTCTAATTTTGGATAAGAAGTTCTGTCCCGTTAAAAACGTTCTGCCCGAGGCAGCTCCACTTTAAGTTGGACTGCTAACTGTGAAGTGCTGCAGTCTTTGGTCCATGGCAAAAAGTATGTTTGTTGGTGTTAGACTGCAAGATTTGTGCTTTTGATTAAAATGTAATCTTGTTTGAGACTGGAGAGAGAGGTGAGAGGGAGTATTGTCTACCCATGTCGAAACCAATCCATTTTATCAATCAATCAATTAATCTGCATGTAAACTACTCTGCACTACAAAACTACCACGAGAGACAACAAGTGCAATGGTTAAAGGTAAAGGTAAGTGAGTTAATAAACATTGCAGTTAAATTTAGGCATGAAAAGAGTAGCTGTGACGTTGAAAGTTATGATTTAACAACTATTGAATGTATCGTGTCATTGAGCGTCCTAAGAAATATAGAGGTACAAATGAGTGTGTGTGTGTCCCAGACTGCCAAACCTCAAGTACTTCGCTCTTCAGTCTGAAGTGCAGCAGTCAATTCCTTTTAGGACATTTCAGCCTAGTTTGGAGAGAAAGTGGGGCGCGGCCTCAGACAGACAGCTTATATAGAAACTAGAGCTCAAACTCACAATTATCAACTCTACTTCCTTCCTCTTTCTCTCTCTTTCTGTCTCCTCATCCTCTCAAATCAATTCCTCATCAACCCCCCCCCCCCTCCGTTCACATTTCTGACTTTAGAAACAACTATAACAATTTTTGACCTAGCTTATATTTTACATCCTTATTACCACCAACCAACCAATCAGTCTTGAAAGTCTTGGTAGTTGTGTCACGATGGAAAAACAGACCTATGCATTTAAAACAACCCTGAAACTCCATCTGTCCCACTAAAGTTCTTATAAGCTTTTTCTGTTTATAGACTGGAAATGTCTCTAATTAAATGCCTCTCTATTAGCCTGGGTATACCCATGCTCTCATTCCAGTGAAATTCTACTTCGCTCAGAAAGTTAGCATGGCCACCAAGACAAAATTTTCGCCTGAGATAGGGAACCAGTCACAGAACGGGGAGGCGGGCTCAAGGCAATGACGACCGTAGAGCGACTCTGTTTACATCCAGCATGGCGGCCACGGAGGTGCAGCAACCGTTCAAAGCAGCAGTAGATTGTGTGCTAAATAAATTGGAAGGAAAGTTCAATTTGAAAATAGAAAAAAAACTTGCGCTACACGATTTTTCCTTCATAAAAAGGA
The DNA here is from genome assembly GCF_963691925.1 of Scomber scombrus. Classification (NCBI taxonomy): domain Eukaryota; kingdom Metazoa; phylum Chordata; class Actinopteri; order Scombriformes; family Scombridae; genus Scomber; species Scomber scombrus. Next base: position 30,840,813 of record NC_084972.1, on the reverse strand, counting down.
TGTGTTCACGCTGCCCCCTACAGGCTCTGAATACGTCATCGTAAGTTTGTCCAGTAGCGTACAAAAAGCATTAGATCGACATTTGTTGATCCCGCCTCAAATACGAGAAAATGAGCGGCTCCTCCCCAGACCCTACCTCAATCTCACATGAGATTGAGATGCGGTCTGGTGTTAGCCAGGCTACCTCTCTATGTGATGTTGATATGATTAGAAAAGCTACTTACTGCCTTGAAATGGAAAATAAATGGTGAACCCAACGATGATGCCTGGATTAAAAATAAGGTATATTTTAATGGGAATTGAGAGGAAAACTGAAAATCAATGAAACATGTGGAAAGCACTTCGAAATGTTCACTTACTTTCATTTGCTGATGAAGGCAGTGGGTTGTGTTCTAACCCAGTAGAAAAATCCAGTAAGTGAACCTGAAGTTTACAGTATTTTATCACATTTGTTTCCAAAAGTCAAATATGAATCTTAAAGCATGAAGAAATGGGTCATGTCATTAAAAACCAAATACCTTGCAGGAGGGTTAAGATAGGACTTCTCTGTGCTTGTTTTGGGGCTTCCTTGTTTCTCTGTTTTCTACATTTTAATCTATAAATGTCTTGTATTATTAGTCTGTATGTCACAGGTGATATGCCTGTCCTTGAGGAGGTAATCAGATCCCCTATTTAAGTAAAGTACAAGTACCAAAAAAACTGTGCCTAAAGACATAATATAATATGTAACATTTCCATATCAAAATATGTAAAAAACTACTAGACCTATGTTAGATATTTTGTTGAGTTGTGTTCTTACATTATCCCAAATGTTCCCACTAATGTTCAAACTCAAATCCATAATTTAAATCAAGCTGTTTCATTTGGTGGCTTGTCAGTGGTTTCACATCCTCTTTACCTCCCTCTGCTCGCTATAACTTCTGAGGAACAGAGGAAAGATCAGCTGATACATCAGAGAGTGAGGAAGGATGATATTTCAACACCAATGTAGCTTACTACGATGTGCCACTATTAAAAGTGACCCAAACCAGCCAAGCTAATGCATACAGTAACGTGTATGTAATGATAACTTGCAGCTATTTCACTAGAATGAAATGACATGACTAAAAACTTGAATATATTACCTAAACATTATTTCACCTCATTTCTTTTCTTCTTCTGTCTGAGTCACATCAGATAGATTTTTATCAGGACAACAACTCCCATGATCCCCCTCTACTTCACGATGTCATCAAATGCCATTTTTTTAATGTTATTATATATTATGTTTTGGGCTTTTTTTGCCTTTTTTCTACAGTAGCTGGCATAGAGGCCAACAGAGAAGGGAATAACATGCAACAAAGGTCTCTTGCTGGAGTCGAACCAGGAGTGTTGTGATTATGTGGCATGCACGGTAACCACTCGGCTACCAAAGCTCTGCAAATGCATCTTTTGTTATTGCTTTGATTGAGAGTCTGTTAGCTGCAGAAAGTACATACTGTGCATTCAGGTACATATATGAGATGATTGTATATACGTGTATGTGTGTGTATACATATATGTGTGTGTGTGTGTGTAATAGAAAAAAATCAATTGGATTTACTTATTAGTGTATCTTGACTCCATTTCCACTGATTCTTGATTTAGCAGGACTCAATGATTTTTTCCTGGAAGACAGAAGTTAATAGTGTGGTCACTTACACACACACACACACACACACACACACACACACACACACAGAGAGAGAGCGAGAGTCTTCAGATGATTGTATCCCTCCTCCATCTGCTCCTCCTCTCCAGGACTTCATTGTGTTTTCTGCTGAGTCAACAGGCCATCAGATTTGTATTCGGTCGTAGCTGTTCCCCGCAGATTTCCCAGAAGGCCGCTGACACTGTCCTGAGATTAAGAAGCTCTCCCGTGGGACGCAGCTGTCTTGAAGGAGAAGCAGTGACACGCACACAACCGAGGCGTTTATTGCGTTGTTTTCTTTTCACTCGGAGATGCTGAGATGAATTCTTCACTCTGAAGAAGAAAGATTAAACATCAGGGCCACACATGAACGAGAGTTATTTTCAGTAGATTTATCTCATGTTATCTTCTCCTCCCCTCCTTTATGTTTCATATGTTTAAGGGCAAATTCTTGTTGTCATCATTATTGATTCATGTATTGGTCTTTCACGTATTGGTTTGCATAACGTTCAAGTCTATAAAATGTGAGTAAAAGGTGAAATCATCCACCACCAACAATCTACAACCCAGTGAGATACAATGCAGCAAATCCTCATATTGGAGAAGCTATAGGAGGATTTGTGCTTTAACAGTTAGTAGATTATAAAAATAGTTGATTCATTATCTACTTAATTAACTGACTGATCATCTCAGCAATGAAGTCCTGAAAACCTTTTTTAAAAACCACCAATAAAAAGGATCAGTTGGTGGAATAACACAACATAGAAATTTAGACTATTTTAGGTCTTACAAGGTTTTTCAGCAAGTTTGTTTTCTTAATTTAGTCAGTGGATCTGTCTTTGGTAAAATAAACCTTTGAAAATGTGTCCCAGCGTCTCACATGCACCTCATGCCTGTTTTCTCACAATATCAACCTCCTCTCATTCCCGGGTGATTAAATACCGCCACTTTGTCATGTCCAACGGTGTGATACTGATGTACACGGTACCGTTTAGTGTTTGTATGAGACACATCAGGCTTTCAACTAACGATGCAACCCAACTGTACATGAACTGATTCGTAACAAAACCCACACTAATTCATCATCTATGGGAAGCGACTAATTGACACAAAGCATGCTGGAAAGTAACAATGAACACACTGTAACTGAGTTGATCTCTCACTGCTTAAGACTCACATTTATTTAATGGTTTTACTGACTGTATTCCTCATTATTTTGGTGTTTTTAACTCTATATTTTATCTCTACATCATAATTTTGTCTATAGTTGGTTTTATTGTTTAATGATTTGATGTTTTATAATCTTGATTGCTTGCATACTTGTATCATTTCTGCTTGTTTTCCATGTCTGAACAATCAATTTTGCTCTTTCTGTTTTACTTGATGCATGTATATTTCAGGAAACTTTACACATTAGTATATACGAACAGCATCGGGAGGTAATAGTTTGAATTTCAAGGATTTTAATGCTATTTAAGACTATAGTTTGACATTACCCAACAAAAGTCTGTTTCATTTTCCACTAAAAACTGTAAACCTATTCCTTTAAACTAACGTCATCTTTGTATTTTTATAACTTGTTTCGTCTGCACTAGAAAAAAGTTTTGCAGCATATGGCTCGTTGTGAATTGCGCTGGCTGATATGAGTCTGTGTCATTACATCCATGTTATTTTGAGATACACACGAGCACATGCCGCCACCAGACGCACCCTCCTGTGGGTTCTTTAATATCCTGTCCTGTTTCTGTTTTTGTTTCTGTCCCAGAATAAACAGGAACCTGCTGCTTGTTTGACTCATTCTGGGAAGAAAAAAATAAAAGCTTCATGGTGACGGAGAACTGCGGGCTAATTTGAACACAGATTGCACAAATGTCTTCAAAAACACACGGCCTATACACTTAAACATACGAGATTATACATACATGAATAGAAATGTACATTCACATCATATGAATAGTCTTGTAAACAAACAAAAGCCCTTTTTTTGGTAGTGTTAGAAGATGAGAGGGTTGATTATCCTCATAGATGACACACACACACACACACACACACACACACACACACACACATAAGTACACACTCTTCCCCACCTTGAGTCATCAAAGAAGCAATGAGCATCCAAAAAACACAACAGGAATAGCTCTAATCCCCTGTTCTCCATGCTCTATAAATAACTGTTCTGTTCTGGTTAATCTGAGGAAGCAAGTGGGAGCCGTACAAAACAGAGAGAGTCTGCTGAAAATGACGGTTTCTGCTCATTTCCAGCATTCCTTAAATGTTTTTACATCGCCGAGTGCATTCATATGCATTCTAGTATCATGTTTTCAGGTGTTTGGAAAGTCCTAGTTGTATGTTTGCACGTGTGAGCATCATCATATAACACTAAGCTTCAATGAAATAGACTTTCTCTGAAATACACACACTCATAAAATAGAAAACATGAAACACACCCCTCTTTTTTTTGAAAGATGAATGACAAAAAGACTGGAATGAGGAATTGAACCTGTGCTCTCCTGGGATTTTCCCCTCAACATGTGATTGAGATTCAATCTGCAGCTGCTACACACACACACACACACACACACACACACACACACACACACACACACACACACACACACACACACACACACACACACACACACAGCTCCTTTCAGCCGAAACCTCAATACATTGCGGTATTGATCTCAACTGAAGCGAATGTCTTCTTTCATCAGTGCTAACCTTGTCTCTTTCTTTCTCTTTATTCCCATCTATCTGTGTTTTCTGAATCACCTCTGCTGTCTGTTCACCGCTGATGTTTATCTGCTCCCTTGTTTTCCTCTCCACCCCCCGATGTTTCTGCTAGTCTCTCCATCATCTGACAAGACAGGTGAGGACCTTAAGACAAGAGCTTAGCCTCTCTATTCAAACCAATCACTCCAGGGCTCACACATTCACATTTCTATCTCATTTATTGCAACAGAAATATAAGAAAACAACACTTTGTGGTTTTAGCGGGAGACTTTCTCGATGAACAACAGTTTATCCACCTGTCCAGCCTCTCTAGGTTTAGCACAACTTTGATTTTGGTCTCTATACAGCTGACTCCAGCTCTGGACACATACAATACAAAGAGAGGAGATTCACACCCAGCTTCTCTTTTCCTTCTCACATAGAAAAGGAATAAGCCTATTTCCCAAAATGCTCAGATTAGCTCCACTCAGATAAACTACAGCCAGTGTTGGGGAGTAACTAGTTACATGTAATGGTCTTACATAGTTTAATTACAAAATAAAAGTAACTGTAATCCGTTACAGTTACTGGAAAAAAAGTGTAATTAATTTAAAGTTACTTATGAAAATGTTGATGATTACAAAGGAGGTTACATCTGAAGTCAGACCTTTAAAATTTTGCTCAGGAATGTTTTTTTCCTCATTTTTTAAAATATTTAACATGTTACTGAATACATATATTGCTGTTTTTAATTCTTTGAAATAATTTGTAAATAAATCATGAGGTGGGCTTATATGGTGTCACTGTACCACTTAGGCCCATCCCAGGCTTTTGACTTTATTCATCAAATATCTTTATTTTATATTCCAAAATCTACATGAACTAATGAATACATTTTCAAATGAGAGATAAATGTTGCTTTATAAGAAATGATCTCCCTTATAAATCATGTCAGTATCCATGAAAAACAGCTGAACTTAGATTTTGGTGCTTAATGGGAACATTTACCCTAACAGCTGAAAACATTGGTAAGAACATTAGAAAAGTAATCAAAAAGTAATCAAATGTAATAAGTTACATTACTTTGATTAAGTAATTGAAAAAGTTACATTACTTAATACATTTTAAATAAGGTAACTAGTCATCTGTAAGCTATTACATTTCCAAAATAACCTTCACAATCCTGACAATGTAGAATTTGATCACCTGGTTTCTTTAGCTGATTTTACATGCAGGTCAATGGACCACCTTATATACGTAAAGGTTAAATGAATGAATAGCAGTCTTTTTCTCTATCAGGTGGTCTTCATGTCTCTTTTCTTTTAACCCTGTCCACTCCTCCTTCTCTCTGCATGTCTCTCTCTCTTCTCCTGTATCTCTGTATTTCTCTTGTTCTGGTTCCTTTTATTTTCCAGAGCTGTCACCTTCAGACCAAATGACTGTGTTGTGTGGAAACGTTGGCTCCATTGATTTTCAGTAGATCTTTCTTCTGCTTGGAGCTCTACAGCAAGACCTGAGTTATAGGACTTCATAACATATTGATTACAACTCTGTCAGATTGATTGAGTATCGCAGAGACTGGACTTGTACATCATGGTGAAGCAGCCCTCAGTCACTCCGCTGGAAGGAGACCAACTCGGAGGCAGCCGGCCGCCTGCAGCTTGACCAAATAAACCGCAAGATGATCTGGTATTTTTGTTTATTATCTGAGTCTTGGCCTGTGGCTTCATCATTACACATGCAGTGTCGTCAACAACAACCAAAGAGCTTTATTTTAAGATTGCATGGGTGCAAAGAAATGAATATAAAATGATGCACATGGAAGGGCTGGGCAACATGACTGATATCAGTATCACAAAGACTATTTTTCATAATGTGGAAATGTATACAGTGTTAAATGTATTCCACTGCAGCCCTGCCTCCTGCCTCCTATATGTATACTACACATGTACAGCAAGTATGATTTTAAGGAAACATAATACTATTAACACACCGAGGAAACATACTTATATGGCAATTTGTTTCATAAAAAAATATTTGATCTTGCAATACAGTATCCGGTCGTAGCAACTACAGCATTACTAAACTTTGTTCATGGTGTTTAGACACTTGATTTAATACAGAAAGAAGTCTGCAGTCACTTAAAACATTTACTTTGTCAACATTTTACTAAAACCACAAGTTTCTACAACCCTTACCAAGAAAAGAAGCGCATGATCTGTAAGATGTCGCTTGTGAAATGCTCAAAAAAACACATCTGTTACATGTGATACATTTGAAAACCACACGTTCGATTTTATGTGCGTCTGATACACGTGAAAAACATCAGAAAACCACACATACTTTTTTTCATGTGCATCTCTTACATGTGAAACAACCCAAAAAAACCACACTTCCTTTTTCACATGCATCTATGAAACTTCTGAAAAGCAAACGTTCGGTTTTGCACACTTCCTTTTTCATATCTGTCACAGTTGAAACATCTGAAAACCACACATAGCCTTCGGTTTTCCATGTCTTTCTGTTAGATATGAAACAACCAAAAACAAAACATACATTTTATGAATTATTTGAAAAGGGGTCAGCTCTATGTTCCCCCATTACTAAGAAATCCCCCCCCATCAAATTGAGGCCCTATGTTTCCTCAGGCCTACATTCCCACAGCACAGCCATTCCCTAATGCACATAACGTGTTGTTGTTTTTCATCGATGAAAATGCTTGAAAGACGGGTGAAATTCTTTATTTTATTATTAAACTGGGGGAACATATGGCCGAGGGAGCATAAACCCACGTGTACCATGAATATATCACATGTGTAACCTTCAGAAAATCCACATGTGCTTACTGTACTCACATGAGGAATGAACCATTTCCATTCCAGGTCTCTATTGTTACAGTCTGTGTTTTGCACATCCAGCATCCACCCTGACCACTTCAATATGATCTGGATGCAGGAGCATGTCTTGAAAAAACCCCTGTGATTATAATCTCCGTAGCAATTACGCTGCTCTCCACAATACTGAGAATGCATGAATATACTGCCATGTATTTTAGTGTCTTGTAGATAATGTGCAGTCTACTTTCTCTGTCTTTCATTGTCTCTTCACACAGCACATGTGATATCCAGTCATCTCTGTGCTTGTTTGCTTAACACGGTAAACATTGATTGTATCGCTCCACTCCGCTCCCTCATTCATTACACGTTCTTTGTGTTCAGCTACTGAAGTGCTACTTTTGGTGATGAAAACTCACCGCGCACTCGTGTCCTGTCATGTCTCCAAGGTTACCTGAAGAGATGCGTTTCAAGCTCTTCATCAGTAACACACACACACACACACACACGCACACACACACAAACACAGACACACACCTGCTGTTTTTGTGCTGCGTAAATGTCAGACAAACACATCAGATCTTTGCCATTTGAGTTGATTAAAACTAAACCTGACACTTTTTCTGATGAAATGATTGGTGGCATTAAACTTTACTTCACAGAGGTGTAATTTTATGGGAGACATAAGAAGACATGACTTCTACTATCCTTTGTTCCCCCCCCCCCCCCCATCAATTAACTTTATCAAGTGTGTACGCCAGCACAATCTTAGCCCTTTCGCTCTAAGAAACAGACATAAACAGAAACATTCTGCAGTCTGTGGATCACACATCACATTCGTTCACACTTCTGACAAACAGTGTGAAGCAGACTTGTAAAATAATCTGTGAGAAAAGGCTGAGACTACAGTACGTCTACACTAAACCAGCAAATGAGTGTTTTTAGGCAGTTTTTGTAAAGATCTGAATTGAAACACCTGATCATAAGCAACATTAACAATTGAAATCCCCCTCCACTCATAAAAGTGTCTTTATAGCACAGCCAACATGTTCAGGAGTGCAGCAGACAGTCTGTTGAGTTTCACCTGTCACTTTTGATGAAGCCAAACAGGCGATTTCCATTGTCAGACAATTAAAGGAGCATAAAATACTTACTTGGTTGTGTTTTATGAATCCAACCTCCTAACAAGCTGAACAGTATCTCCTCTACTGTTGCACTGAAACCTTAATTAATTGACTATTTTATGATCACAAAGTTGTCTAACAAAATAAACAGCCCATTAGGGATAATGAAACACCGGTGCTGTGTTATCAACCCCGATCATATCTGGTCAGGCTCATGTCATCAAACTATAAAAGCTCTGTTTTCTCATCCACAGTGAATCCAAACACGTTTTATTGTCAACTCATGCTCACATAGGGACTTCAGATGTAGTTTCTTCCTTCTATGTAGCTCAGAAAGCTCATTAAACGCTAGTTAAAAAGCAAGTTTGTTCACAGAAATGAAAATCTTCAGCATTCTTAAAGACTATTTACCAAATCTGAACTGTAATCACTAATATTAAGTAATTTTTTTTTCTCTCACCCCTGAATGCACACAGTATATTCTACTTAGCACATCGTGTGTTTGTGACTCAGAGTGTTAAACAGCTTGGCATCACATTTACATCCAGATTCATTATAAAATATATGTATCTATCCTTTAATTTATGCATTAAAGTCTATAGAAACAGGGTTGAGGTTTCTGGCACACAATATGGTGTTACCCATGTCATTTATTGGATACTCTTCTGCCTGTTTGGGATAATGATTGGCCTGAAGTCACATGACCCATCTTGGTAGATACTCCACTGGCTGATACATATCTGGATGCACATAATTGGTTAGTTTCTGTATATATATATATTTAAACTTTTTAAATGTTTGCTTCTCTTTAAATACTCTATTTAAATGCTGCTTGTAATGAGTTTTATGATGACCCTGATGAAGTCTGAAGTTCTTCTATACTACAAGTGTTGCTGGAGCGTTTGCTTTTTTGCATTTACGTCTATTAAACAGTCATTTTTGTGAGAAATACTTTTCCTTTTCATAAATAATCAATAATTATAACTGATGAATATGATGGCGATGATTATATTAAATGAATATAAGAATAAATACAATAATTAAACTTTTTGAAACTAACACATATTTGCAAACACTTTGTCATTTGTTAAACAGCCCAACTGTGTAGTTATTTATAAAACATGCAACACAAAGGCTATTAGGTTCACAAATGAGGTTTGAAATGATGTTTAGTATTACACACATGAATAGTGTCTAATTATAGTAAGAGCACAACATTCCTGTTAGGAAAGAACAGACTTTAGCACGTCTCCCCCAAAGTTTAAATGAAAATTGTGCTCTTAGTTGAACTTATGAATCATCCTAAAACCTTCACTGACAAAACAGCAACATCTTTAAGAGCAGGAAGTAGTTTATTTTTAAACAGACTACTGATGAATGAATTTCAGTCAAATCAACCTTTCCAAAATGGATACAGAACATCTTGAGATTAAACAGTTCCTGCGGAGGATGAGGATGATGATGATGATCTAAATTTAATTCACTTCTAGGTCACAGCAAACTGGTTAAGCTGTCAGCGAAATGACAACCAGAACATGTATTTAGGTTTTTTTTTCTTGCTGAATGCAAGCCGCTGTGTTTACTGCGACTCAATACACAGTGGTATCAAAGAGCGTACAAAAAAAACAGCATGGATGCTAAGAAACTGATCCCTCGACTACCAACGACACGTTAAGTTTAAGTCAACATGCATTTACACAAAGATGAGGGGATCAATACGCAGCGGCAGCATATGGAAACTAAGTCAGTGGAGATAAAACAAATAAAATGAGTCATATAAAAAAATGAAATTACTTCTGTTAAAGGTTTTCTATGTGGAGTTTTTCTTTTTCCCGAATTGAGGGTCTTATGGACTTTAAATATAAAGCTAACCTGACTTGCATGCATTATTCTGTAGAATAAGACAGTGACAGTTATGCTGTTGTGTATATTTATCCAATCTCCCTTTTTTTCTTCAGACAAATTTAATATATTTATGTTTAATAGTGTTTTATTTAAGTTAATTTTTATACTTTCATACTGCCTGATTTTACTTGATTCAACTGTTAAATCTGCAGTTTGTAATTTTTTGAATTCTTAATTTACTCCTATAAAGCACATTGTAACTATGTTTTGAACTGTATAATATGCCACCCTAGGTCTGAAAGAAAATTAACAATAAAATAAATTAAAATATAATTTAATTAAAAAAAAATAATTATATAATTTAAGTTGAGTTACTAATTCAATGAGTGCAGAGCTGCAGGAGCGCCACAGTTCAGGCTGATCCACATTAAAACTACCTATAGTCTTTACTGCCATCTAGTGGCTGATACACTGAGGTACAGCACAGACACACACCAGCACATCTGAGCATTTCATCTATTAGATTGGTCAGTTATTATTCAATGAATGATATATAGGCTAAAAGTTTATGTCATCTTTGTCCAGTTTTGTTTGTAGTTTTCTTATTTTGTATTTGTCATTCTCTGACTCCCATTTATCCTTTTGTGTCACCACTTACTTATAATGTTCAGGGCCTCAGGAGGTGGTATGCACTGGGCAAGAGATGGGTACATTAAGGATGTGTCAATAACGTGAATAAAACTTAAGTGAATACATATTTCCATAAGTAATAATCTGTAAAAAAGCAATGAACATATCATGATCAAAAAGGAGCAGGGAGAAATAAAACCTTACATTAAAGGCTTCCTTCTCAGTATAAGATTAATAGAAGAGGATTATCTTGCCACCATGTCACCCCAACATTTACTTCTTGTCTCTGCAAAGCATTTTTACCTTATTATATTCTCATACTGTATATGCAGTAGTGGAAACCTACAAATTCATGAACTTGCACATCTATATATCTTCATCAATCAGTGAGCTCTGTCAGCTGTATGTTAACAATATCAAGTTAGTGCTTCATACTGATGGCTTACAGGAACATCTGCCTACGACTGAACAACCATGTTATGTAATGCATCCAAACATCACCAGAAGCCACAAAATCAACATGTCTGCAGTGTAAATACTACATATTAAAATCACTGAGTTAAAATTCCACCCAGTGTGGATGAATATAACACCAACACAATACTGTGTTACCCAGAAAACCACATCAGACAAGGGGTTGCCTTTGCCTAGTTTTAACATAATTTTTCATTTTACTGTTGGTACTATTTACCCAAAATAAAGCTTGTTATAATTTACTCTACTCTTTTAAAACTTACATGTCACAGTTTGTTATAGATTGTTAAAAACTTGTATATCTTTGAACGTCATATGTGCATCATTTTGTACAAGAAACTGTAGATTTGTGACAGTTTTTAGCTAAAGCTTGTTGTCTGTAATACCACTACTGACCAAAGTTAATGTTGTATTTGTGCTATATGGACCAAAACTGGGCAAAACTTTAACACAGCGATTTTTAGTGCACATATAAAAACTCATAGAAATGCAGATGTGAAGATGATGAAGAACAGTGAGAATACTCACAATAAGATAAGAAAAATGTGAATAACATTGAATAACAAATAATAAGTCACATCAACTGTAAATAAGAAAGTGATGGAAAAAGTTTGGTTGCTGATGTCTCAAACTCAACAGTCCTGCTGAACTCACTGCTGCTGTAAATGGAAATTTTACTCAGGTTCACAATTCACTTATACTGAACATACTGTATATTATATATATTAGTAGTTATATCCTTTCATACTAAATATTGATTTATTGTTCATTTTGTATTCATCCACTGCTAGTAATAGTTATTGTACTGGTACTAACTCTGCAGAATGACAATAAAGTCAACCCCAAATAAAATAAACTAATAACACTTTCTGCAGATGTGGCATCAGTGCATCAAAGTTGTTCAAGGCTTAATCATGCTATAATTTTTTTTTTTAATCTTAAAAACAGCACAAGCAAATGACAAAAAACAATAAATGAGACTTTAACCTCATGCACATATCCACATAAAACCCCAAACAATCTCATAACCAACTCTTCCAAACACATGTACACGGACCATTGAACACATACAACAATGCTCAACCTCTGTGACCAGTAACACATTATCTTTTAGTGTTAATAGCCAGACTAAATGAATGCTTGTGCTTATTCTGGTTTAGTTTACACTTGTATCAGCGGGTACAAAGCTGGAAATCAGACTAAAGGATGTGAGTCACACCTGGATCTAATAGCCTTAGCAGGAGATATTGATAATCTTTGAAGGGTAATATGGGATTTTAGTTTTACTCACAATCTATCATGCAATGATATGATTCCCTTTCTCTTTGTATATTTTCAAGGACTGCATGATTAACACTAGCATAATTTTTGGCTCTATGTGGATTGAGTTTTACTGCTACTTCTCAATGTAAGATTTTGGTCAAATACAGTATATCTGGAGCTTTGGTTATTTTTATTATGGGTAATTAATGTGAATGCTTCTTGACTAAAATCTACTTTTATTAATTTATGATGTCATGTGTTTGTTTTACTAGAGAAATATAAATGTACCATGTGAGTATACATATCGACTGGGCTATACAGACCATATACAATCTATCACACACACACACACACACACACACACACACACACACACACACACACACACACACACACACACACACACTGAATGCAGTTACACTGAGACATTCAGCTTTCGCTCAGTACCCTCTGACACCTCTGGGTGATTTGATTGAATAATAATTTCCTGGTTCTTTGATCACAGTAACAGATTAACTTGTCTGTTTCTTTGTGTTACACAGTGTCCTGCTTTTCTTGATTTTGATTGATGAATGAATACATTTCTCTACAATATTTATGCTGGCTTGTGGCTGTTTTGATTGATTGCGAATTGATGAATTAACAAATCTATTGGTCACTTGATGGGTTGACTACGTACAGTTTGACTAGTCTACTGTTGACTACTTTAGTGTTGTGGGGTCATGAAATTTTGTTCAGACATTCAGTTTCCTCGGAGAATGAATCCTGCTTTTAATCCCCTGACTTCTCATCTTAGTGACAGGGTGACAATTTGAATTAAGATTGAAATGCCTGATCAAATACTGGATACATTTTTCTTTAAAATTTGGTACACACATAATTTATTGTCTGCCATAACCGAAATCACTCGTGCAAGATACTCTCCACCATTTTATTTTGGTGTTTAATTTCTGAGTGTTAAAATTTTGTACCAAGTGTCCTGAAAAAATTCACCAAAAAGAGAAAAATAGTGTCCATCATTTACACTACCTTTTACCACGAAGCCGAAATGCAAAGCTTTGCATTTTATTAATGTAAAATGACTGTAAGGTTTTTAGTTGTCAGTGATGGCGTAAAATATTTGATGATTCACAAGTGTTCAAAATATCAATTGTAGATTCAGTGTAAACTACTGAATTCATATATAATTGTTCTGATAATAGATTCATTATTTTGAGTAATTTAAATTAAAAAAATCTAAATTCTGTGATTCTAACATCTGAAATATGAATATTTTCTGAATGAACACAAATTATGATTATGATTATTATTACCTCATAAACACTCTTATCAAAAAATAATTAAATAGGCTAAACCTTTTAATGCTCTGAATGAGCAGATAACCTTTCTATTATATAAGGAACAGTGAATTAGTGAACAAAAAAAGGAGATAACTAAATTGAAAAAATGATAAAAATGTAGGCAATTGTGAAGATAAAATTATGACTGATGGGACTGTGTGTTTCAGGGTTTGCAGTGGTTGTTTAGGGGGTATTGTAGGAGAAAAACCTGCTTCACATATAAAGAATGAACGCTTGTAATAATAATAATGAAAAAAGGAGATAAAAAAATCAGTGTAACCCACACGAAGCTGTGTCAGCTGACACGACGGTGAACTCAAGATACGACAGCAGCAGCAGCACGACTCATGGAGACAGTTGCCACGGAGACCGGCGCACGTCATCCCGCAGCGGTTGCCATGGCCCTTCCTGACGTCAAAGCCCCTCGCAAGATGCTCGGGAAACCCCCTGGCGCGGTCGCCATGGATACCGGCGTGGGGGAGGGGTGGGGTTTTAGAGGAAGCGGAAGTGTCAGAGCAGGCGGAAGTGGTACTGCCCTGAATACCCTGAGCAGCGAGCGGAGGACGGCTTGATAAACTCCCATCGTTTTCAGAGAATAAAATCGGGATTCCTAGTACGCTCTAAATGTGAGTCTACCTGCATATCACTCGATTATTGTCTTATGTAAAGATTACGGGTAGTCTTTTTTTTTGGAGGGGTGTTGGGGGGGGTGTGTGAGAGGAGCCCCAGCGGTGGCCCCATTCCTCTGCCTCTGCGGCGGAAGGTGCCTATTGTGGGTTTGGGGCTCGGTGCGAAGGGATTTTAGGCCGGGAACCTGCAACCAAAACAGGGATAAAATAACCCCAAAAAGCACCTGGCGGGAGGTCGACCGTGTGCGTTAAGCTGTCGAGTATTTTTACAGCTCGCACTTCTTACATTTTTTTTATTTTTTAAATATTTTTGAAGGCCCAGATTTCAGTCGATGCCACGCTCGGTGCGCCTGTGTGTGTGTGTGTGTGTGTGTGTGTGTGTGTGCATGCAGTGTGTGTGTATGCAGTGTGTGTGTGTGTGAAGGAGGGAGAGAAGCAGCAGTACCCGAGTTTGGCCATTTTGACAGCTTAGCAGCAGCTAAAGACTAGCAGCAAGACATTTTTGTATAACGTAATGCTTCCTAATTAATCACATAAACGCGACATTAATTTATGGCTTTATTATTATATATATACATGTGCAGAATAGACACTAAAGACTAATAAAAGCAGCGTGAATTATGATTAAGTTTAATGTCTTTTAGCCCGTCATGGCGTTTAGTGAGACGACATGTAAAGCTAACACACACCCTAACCCTGTTTCCCGGGAGTTTCCTCCTTCAAAAAGGGCCGATTTCACTCTTTTTTAATCTGTAATAAATCATGTTTAGTTGTTTTAAACCCTTCAATATCAGCTAATTATCTGCAAAAACCCTCCACACACACAATCGAACACCGCAGTTTTAACCCCCTCATATATAATTTTTTTATCATTATTTTAAAATAATAATAGCGTACAGTGTATCAATGTCGGCTTAAATATTAATATCTATATATATTACACTATATCTCTCTTCCTCCTCCTTCAATCCAGATTGAACTGGGTCATGTTAGCGTTTAGCCGCTAATGCTAATGCTAACCCGCCTATTCCTATGTTATATATGACGTGAGGGTTAGCATGCTAAGCTAATGCTAAGGTAATGCTAACCCATCTATGTTATACTGTGCTATATATGACGTGAGGGTTAGCATGCTAAGTGCTAAGCTAGCGGGGTATAATCTGTCTCTCCATCTTAAAATTCCGCAGGGGGATGTGACAAGGAGGGCGTAGCTGCTGCTTTTTTTTAGCATGGCAAGGCCAACTAAAAAAAACAACAACCTTATGTTTCGTTGTCTTTTTAAAAAAAAACCTGGATGTTATTTTTTATTATTTTAAAAAGCTGATATCATTGATTGAACACCGTGTTCCCCATTTTCTTTACGGTGCGGTTGCTGGGTAACGATTATATTAGCTAGGTTGCTAGGTAACGATTATATTATATTCGCACTGTGTCGATGTCCAGTCAATTGATTGGACCTAATCAAGAAAAAAGGACTAGATTTTGGTCAATAAGCAACGTTTTGTTTGTTTTTTTACTACTTTATAGAATAGAATAGAATCGTTATCGTCATTGCACAAGTACAACGAAATTGGATGCAAACCTTTGGTGCAAAAACACAACAAAACAAAAAAAATGCAAAAGAATGAATAAATAACAGCTCCATGTATTGCACTTAAAAGAATGAATGGCATATTGCACTCTCCAATAAGCAGCATTTTAACAGCTTGACATACTGCACTTCAGTTCTTAGCAATGGCTCTGTGATTTTAAAAAAAAAACCTTTTTTTTAAGTGTATTTGTCCGATGCTAAATGGTTATTAGCTTTGAGGATGTTAAATTGAACCATGTTAGTAGGTATGCATTATATGGTCTGTTGTCCAAATGACAGCATGGATGTGTGAATGCCACATGTAGTGGTTCACTTTCTAAAAAAATCACCCACTCGCTGTTAACCTGGAATTATACTGCCAACATATGCTCCCCCTATCTGTGTGTGTAAAATACTGCTTAGCCCAATTAATTTTTATTTTTTATTACTGTCGGAGTGATAAATCCCACCATTTTCTGACTTATTAAGTACAATAAAACTGCTCTTTCATGAGCATGGTGTCTCCACTTAAATTCTCCATTGATATATATGTGATTATCATTCTGGTAACACTGTAGTACAGACTCTTTTTTTTAAATAGAAGACCTCAGGTGTTTTTTTTTTTTTGGCAAGGGCGTGTTGTATCACATCATACCAATACTTCCACAATTTCCTAAAATAATGCAATGTGTGAATGAAAGGTGTGGTTGGCAGATTTTAAAAAAAGGACTCAGCCTTCACAGATGAAGAACAGAAACTATCAGTGTTGTAGGGACTTAGACTAAAGATAATTTACACTTAAAATCACTCAAAATAGTCTGTCAGAGTTTGAAAAAGGTGGGGGTTTTAGGCAAGGGCGTGTTGAATCACGTCATACCAATACTTCCACATTTTCCTGAAATAATGCAATGTGTGAATGAAAGGTGCGGTTAGCAGATCCCTCAGCCCTCACAGATCAAGAACAGAAACTGTCAGTGTTGTAGGGATTGAGACCAAAAGATAAATGACACTATTGATTAACTTAAAATAGTATGTCAGAATCCATAAAGTAAAAGCCACATTTCACATAATCATCACTGTAACTGTATTTTAATCTCTGTAGAAAATCAGGCAGAATATTACTTTTTATATGTGAGTATCATGGTAGCATATTATGGCTTTTTTCTTCATTCCCTCCTAACGCTAATATAACTCGATTATAAAGGAGAAGTGACGCAGATATTGAAGATTCGTCCAGTATGAAACAAGCAGATTTCTCTCATGTCACCCACAACAAATCACTGGTTTACACTTTAAAGCAATCTCAGATTTCTTCTTAATGAACGCCCTGATAATGCAGGAAATGGGTATGTGAATTTATAATGACCAATATACACTAATGGTTCGACCATTTAGCCTTTTTTTTTTTTTTTTTTGGTAAACTAATGGAAGTGCACTCCCTATAAGCAGATAATTGATTTCTCGATGCAGCCCCTGAATCAGCACCGAAAATGAGCTGTTGTTGCGCTCCCAGCTGAGAGGCTATTAATTGCTCTGCAGATCATTGGACGTGCATAAGAGTGTCAGCAGCAGCACATTTCAGCTAATCTGAGAATGAGGTTTTTTGTTTTTTTAATGTATTTGTGCCCTCACAGATTTTTCCTTTTTAGTTGTGAGGTCTGCAGTTATGCTGTCGCTCAACACTCCCAACATACAGCAGTCCTATATTAAAATAATTAGCATGACTTGCATTGAGATGTGTAGGCGTTACTCAGTATTAACACTAGGATTAATATTCTGCAGCATTTTCTTTAATATTTCAAGCATTGAGATGTTTAACTGCAACTAACAATTATTTTCAGTGTTGATTCATCTTGATTTCTTTAATTGATTAGTTGTGGGTTGCAAATGGTTGAAAATGGTGAAAAATGTCAATCACTGTTTCCTAGAAGCCAGAGTGACGTCTTCAAATGTCTCCTGTCTGTCTGCAACAGTCCACAACCCAAAGATATTGAGTTTAACGTCATAGGGGACTAAATAAACCATCAAATAATTATATAAGAGAAACTGGAATCAGAGAATTTGGACGATTAATCAATTATCAAAATAGATAATCTTAATAGTTGGCAACTAATTGATTAATTGAAATGAAAGAAATCTTAGTCCGTAGTCTTAGTACATTTTCTATTACACTGCCATCACATATTATGTAATCGGTTAATCTGAATAGTCTTATAGCCAGATTTTAAAGAAACATGCTGACAGTTCAACTTCAAATTGGTTAGACCTTAATTAGGTTATTGACATTAAGATAAGAAGGTTATAAATGTTTATAGGAAATATACAAATGGTGTAGTGTTTAAATACAATTACAGTTGCCATGTTAAATAATGGCTGTAACACTGGAAGCAATGAGAAGAGTTTTATCACATGCTGTTCTAATACGGTGACTATTAAATGTGTTCACACCCTTTGGGCATTTCTTTTTTTCCATGATGAGTATTCGAACATGAAATTACACTTGATCTCCTTTTCAGCGTTGACAATCAAAAACCAAAGGGGCAAATAAACTTAATTTATGTACAATTCAAAGTATAATGGAGATGATTTACTTTAAGCATCAAGGTGTGACACTGGAGTGGACAATATGGATAAAATATTATATTGTGGTATATGTACTGTTATAAAAAAAAATCATGATACAAATGTTTTAATACAGTATCTCGAAAATCAGTTGATAATTGATTAGAAAAGAACATGATGGCAACATTTTGGCTAACCTAGCACTGAAACTTAAATACGTGATAAATGAAGCTGCTTTGTTACATTGATGTTAAATTCATACAAAAGTCTTAAAACTGCTGTAAAACAGTCCTGCTCATTGACTTCCAGTACTGTCCATGATGGTTCAACACAGTCGAGATAATAAAACGTTACCACTGCATTAAAAGTAGGGGTGCGACGATTCACCAAATCCACAATTTGGTTCACTTTTTTCTGGGTTTTATTAAATCAACTACAATTTGGAATATCAAGAACACTATGAAGGTAGATTAACTGTATAAATCAACTAAGTCTACATATTGACTAACTAAGCAAAAATAGATGAATAAACATTTCTTTTCAGACCAGTCTATATATTAAGTAAATTAATATCGGCCAGGGCTTTTATTTGCACCAGTTAGGGCACCAGGCCTTTATTGGAAGCAGGCTTATATTAGAGAGATGCCTTTATTTCTAATTATCTCTATTTGATATGTATATTTGCTTATGTTTTAATACAAAGCCTCTTTGTTTCCAGATCTCATTCAGTTTGCTTTGTTAATCTTTTTTGTTACATTTTTTTGTTACTTGGCACCAGAGATGACTTTTCGCAAAGCTGGCTAACTTCCGATTAGCCCTCAGCTACCTTGAGTGTGGATAACATAATGTCATCGTGCAGCTCTTCTACACTTTCTAAACATTAACGGATAGATTAGATCAAATAGTCATCATGAAACACGCCATTTCACAGTTCTTTTCTTTTTTCTTTTTACATTAGTAGCGTTATGAGAGCTCATCATGACCACAACTGGTAGCTGCGGCCACAGGCCGGTATTCAGGGGGCTTTAAAAAGGAAGACAGGGCCATCAGTCATGGTTTCAGTCTCAGTTTCAGGACAGTTACAGCCCGAATAATAATAAACAGTATTACACATATCACACCTGGCTGACAAATTTATATTGGATCAGGAAATATCATCATATCCTCCAACCAAAGTATGAGTTGAGTTAGACCTAGAGTCAACGGTTATCAATAATAGGTAGTAGCTAACCAACATAAGTAATGAAATTGATAAAGCAATGAAGATAATTGAATGGAAGATGAAATTATAGCAGGAATTTGAATAACTGCTTTTGAATGTCATTAGCGTTTACCAAAAAAATTCAAAGTAACGGATAGTGTTAGTTGCCATGGATGCCTCAGTGTCATCTGGTGGCTTTACATAATATACATTTTTAAAATAAATGGGCTAAAAATGTCAAATTGAATTAAATATACATAATGCCAGTCCTATTTTTATGTTAAATACACCTGTATCCGAACCCAGCTTACATCATGAAGACAAGGAAAGGTTCAAGATGAAACAGTGGCACGGTTAATGGAAGAATTAATCAGGGGAAGGATACGAACACCTCTCCAAGGCCCCAAATATCAATTAGATCAATCATTATAAAAACAGTTGGGGGGAAAAATACGGCACAGCTACCAACACAATGCCTGTCTTCAAATAACCAAATCAAACCTTGCTATCCATGTGAGAAGAGTACTAGTGAAAGAGGCCAACAGGGGGCGCTACAGCAACTCAGCACGTAACATATTCTGAAATAAAATTGGAAGAAGGCTCTAAGAACTGATGATAAAAAGTCAAGCTTTTTTTACCGTCATCGTGACGTCTGGTAGTGGCACGTCAGGAAGCGAGGATGTTGCATTAACATGAATTCAGTAAATCAGAAATCCCAGAGTAAAACCTGCTGCAGTCGTTTAGAGAGAGTGTAAGATTTAAGAGATTTATTTTCCATCAAAGAGTAACTCAAACAAAAAGTCAGATCCGCACAGGAATGACTTGAATCAAATGTTAATATCCTGCAGTGGTGATGTTATACTCAGTCCGATCAAGAATTTACGGCAGGACGTGACAGTCCACATGAAACGTAAGAGGATGAGCAGCGTTACAAAGAAGAATAATGGAAAGAATTGCAGTCTGTAATAGAGCTGCAATCTTTAGTTTATTAATCAATTATAGTCGATTGACAGGAAATTAATAAGCAACTATTTTCACGATGGAATAATTATCATTTTTTCAGTGTTGCTGCTTGTAGCTTCATGCTTTTCAGTGTCATACATGATAGTAAATTGAGTATCATTGGGTTGTGGAAAACTGTTCAGACAAAATAAGACATTTACAGACCTCACCATAGACTCTTTTATTATTAAATTAAATTATGACAGGCTTTTTCACTTTTTTTATAGTCAAAACAATGTATTAAATCAAGAAAATAATCAGGAGATGAATCAGTGATGAAAATAATAGTTTCAACCACAGTGTTCAGATGTGAAAAGCTGATAGACATTTCCAGATACTGTAATTACAGCTAAAGGTGCTTTTTTTTACTAAATTTTTTATATCTTTAATTTAGAGCAAGAATCAATATTTTGTCTCAAATTAGATATAAAGTCAACAAAACCTAATCACATCTGCAGTGATTTAATAGTAAAACAATGAAGTTTAAAGTTTTTTCGGGGTCAATCCAAACAAAAGTGATGTTTATTTATAATCAGGACTCTAATTTTAGAAACTTACCCGTTAGTTACTCTAAACAGAGCGGAGACTTATTTCATTGGAACATTTTCTATTTAAGTCTCATTACTTCATGGTTGTGTATCATGTCATTTACTCTCCCCTCTCCTCTTGTATGGAGGTCAGAGGTTAGGTAAGCTTTAAGCATGCTTGAATACAAACAGGGGGGGTGGTTGAATCTCCCTCTGATGTTTTTTTGGGGTCACTGGGCTAAGTATCTAAAACCGGAAACACTGTCATAACTCATCCATCCATACATCTATCTGCAGGATTCAGGTGTGATAGTGTCTCTCTCTTTGAGCAGCTTAAATATAGTTCACATGAATTAAATATGCAGATGTGGACATTTTAAAGAAGGTTAAAGCACATTTTGGAGACTTTACAGTGTGATGTAGATTATAATAAAGGAGATGGGAGGCGAGGCTGTGGCCTACTTAAGACCTACAGATTCATCTGGAGAGCAAGAAGCCCTCGGGGGTGAAATAACTGGAAGCAGCCATTTCACTGGAATTAAAAGGGCTTTTTTAAAAAAATGTATGTGCTGTTATTTCTTTACTGTTAGGATACAATCAATCAATTTTTTTGCCAAACTAGATTATCAGCTTTTTTTAAAAAGCCACTCACAGGCCGAGGAGAAGAAATAGGAAAAGGTCACGATGTTGAATTGATACCAAGCACAACTTTAAATGTGGATGATGCATCGGGATATTTTTAAGGATTTAATTAAAGGCAATAACTTACCCGAGAAGGTTACTAAAATGAGACTTGGTTTTTTAGTATCCTCATGAGACCCTCCGCCCCCCATATTTAGTCGCTCTTTCCCCGTCTTCACCAATGCTCTACATAACAGACTCTTAATGTCTTGCACATCAATATTTCTCACACTTGTCTTTCTAACGTTATTATTACCTCTTTATACTTTATTTTTGGCAATTCCAGCTGTTAGATGGAAAGGCTCTAAACACTAACTTCATGTTTTTCTGTTCCCCCCCTCCCCTCCTCTTCTTCTTCTCTCCGCAGCCTTAAGATGGATAAGAACGATCTGGTGCAGAAAGCCAAGCTGGCAGAGCAGGCCGAGCGCTACGACGACATGGCGGCTGCCATGAAGGCTGTGACAGAGCAGGGCCTGGAGCTCAGCAACGAGGAGCGCAACCTGCTCTCTGTCGCCTATAAGAACGTGGTATGGCATCCATATAATGACTCAAATACCCCCCCCCCCTCCGCACACACCCACCTAGAAAGACGGATCAGGGCACAACTAACTACAAATTTGGTTTTCAAGTGTAGAGCTTACAGTGCTTTTTTTTGGTTTGGCTGAAAATAAACAATTTTTTAACCAGTTTTCTTACAGATTATGCTACAAAATGCAAATATTAGACTTTCTTATATGAATTATTAAATGCTTGCCCTGCTTTACTAGTAAAACTTCTCCAGTAAATTAAGCTGAAGAATAAAATGCCCAAATAAGAATATAAAGAACTAATATATGAACTCAGGTTAACATTTAAAATCCAAGTAAATACATGAGTTTGCAACAAATCCCCATTTTTATCAGAGCAAATGTGTTTAATGCTGTTCAGGTGCATTTTCACAAAGTGAAACAATGTTTAGAGGCAGCTTGAAAACACAGATAAGGTTTATTGAAACACAAACGAGCAGATTCACACCAGACGTGGCAAAAACCAGCTACAATCCTTTACAAAGTCGACACATGAGCAAAGGGCAGGGTTCGGAGGAACATTCAGAGAAACTGAAGTTGTAGG
Source organism: Scomber scombrus (assembly GCF_963691925.1). NCBI lineage: Eukaryota > Metazoa > Chordata > Actinopteri > Scombriformes > Scombridae > Scomber > Scomber scombrus. The sequence continues at coordinate 30,817,637 of NC_084972.1, read as the reverse complement.
TGAGGTTTGGAGATCTCTCTGTCTGAGCTGCTTGTTGTCAAAAACAAATGTTATTCTGGGAAATTGACTTTTGACCCAAAAACAACAGACAGAAAAAGCCCTCCAGCGGTCAGAGTCATGTGAAAACTCTCATCCAGCGGTTCTCCATAGCATTAAAACTGATATTATGATGCATTCATTCAGCTCATTATATTATCACAGCTTTTTATCGCTCAATTTTGTACTAGAAAATACATTTTTACGCCCTGCGGTGCATTTTAAGAGGATTTTTAACTCCTGTGGCAGCTGGGAACATCTCCCTCCGAACGTTAAGGCCTCTGTTCTTTCTCAAATGACTGCCAAATTTTTTTCTAAGGAAACCTGCACTGTGGGACTTTAGTGGAACAGGACATCGTGTGCAGGAAGCAGCAATGGACTGCACACTGTAGCTTATCTTATCTTGGCTCATCACTCACTAAAGTGTCATTTATAAAGGCAAGAGCTGTACTGTATACTCGTTAGTATTAATACTATACAGGATGCACAGATACCAACCTGCCGAACCCCCCCCCCCCCCCCCCCCCCCCCCCCCCCCCCCGCTGCTGCTGTTGTGTGTGTGTATATATTTATAGTATTTAACAGTGACCGTTAAAATGTTTTGCATTTGGTCCAAGGCAGAAGCTCCCTTTATTTTACATTATATAATATAATACGTAGCCAGTGAGTCGCTGTGCTGCTTTTTTATTTTTTTTGTTTTTCATGAAGATTTTATACTCTTAACTTTGAAGCACAAATTATGTAAGAACAGCCTCAGGTTTTCCAGCACTGCTGCTCTGTTTATCGTTGAGGTTTTTTTTTCTTTTTCTTTTTTTTTTTTTTTAAAGCTCGCCAGCATCGAGTACCACTCAGTACTTCTTTTTTCTTTTTTTTTTGGTGCATGTTTCAATACCAGCTGAAACCAGGAGAATAATATCTGTCACTCTGTGGGTGTGTTTAGTTAGGAAATAGGGAACTCGGCCACACTTACTGTATCTCTAATGATACTTATATATTTATTGTGATTAACATTTTTAGCATAGCCATATTTCCATCATGTCCTTCATTAAAATGATGGTAAAAATCATTGTGTAGCTCATTTATAATGCAAAGAATCTAGTAAAATAACATAATACAAAATAAAACTACATAATGTATCTCGCTTGATACTAATATATATTATTTTTTATGGTTGATTTTCATTATTTAGTTAATATTTTAGCATAATGAGGCTTTATGTCATTATAAGGACGAGGAAACTGCCGTATTTCATCAAGTACTTCATTAAAAATGCTCATGTTGTTCATATATAATGCAAAAAATCCAGCAAAATAACATGATACGAAATGGAAACCACTTAATCTATCTTACATGATACTAATATATATGTTTTTATGGTTGCTTTTCATTATTTAGTTAACATTTTAGCATTATGAGGCTTTATGACGAGGACGAGGAAACGACCATATTTGAAATTCCCATCACGTACTTAATTAAAAACCATCATGTAGTTCATGTATAATGCAAAGAATCCAGTAAAATAACCAAAAATGGAAACCATATGATTGCAGTTTTAATCATGTTTACCCACTATCACTATGAGTACATATTAATTCAGCTGTCTCTTAACATTTCAGGTTGTCTTTTTAATGTCGTTTTTTTTTGGTTTAACGTTCTCCTTTTTCTTCTTGTCGTTGTCGCCATTTAGGTGGGGGCTCGCCGTTCATCCTGGCGCGTCATCTCCAGCATCGAGCAGAAGACAGAGGGGAACGAGAAGAAACAGCAGATGGCTCGCGATTATCGTGTGAAGATCGAGTCTGAACTCCAAGAAATCTGCCACGACGTGCTGGTACGGAGAGAGAGGGAGGGAGAGGGAGGGATGGTAAAAGGGCAGGCACAAAGGGAGGGAGGAAGAGGAGGGGTGTGAAGATAGAGAAAGCAAAAGAGAGAAGGAGAAAGGACAAGATAGGTTGTGATGTGGAGCGGGGAGGTAGAAGGGGACAGACGGTTAAAAAGAGGGGGCAGCGGAGGAAAGTGAGAGAGGACGCTGGAGCTGATCCCTCCTGGCTGAGGAAAGAATAACAGTCACATGGCGTTACTCGTGGAGAGAGGCTGTAATAACGTCGCTACCAGCGGCACTAGAAGCTGTCGAAAGAGTCGTCAAACAAAGCTTTAATTTTCCTCCTGTTGTCCACCTCGCTGCTCCTCTCTTCGCTTTTATACTGTTTTTTAAATTATTTATTTACTTGATGTTCAACTGTAAAGTCAACACAGTGCACCACGAGTCATGTGAAGTTACTTATAGTTTATGAGAGAGAGAGAGAGAGAGAGAGAGAGAGAGAGAGAGAGAGAGAGAGAGAGAGAGAGAGAGAGAGAGAGAGAGAGAGAGAGAGAGAGAGAGAGAGAGAGAGAGAGAGATGAGAGAGAGAGAGAGAGAGAGACGAGAGAGAGAGAGAGAGAGAGAGAGAGAGAGAGAGAGAGAGAGAGAGAGAGAGAGAGAGAGAGAGAGGATAAAGACATGAGGGGTTGTTTTGTTAGTGCTTATATTTTGTAAACCTTGTGTTGCTTTATTTTTGTGTTTTTTGAAGTGGTTTCTATTTCTATCAGCTGGAGGCCATGAGCAGGTGTTTAAACTGAAAGTAGCGACGCATTTAAGAAAAAAGAAAAAAAAAAATACAGGCCTGTATTGATGCGGGTGTGTCGCTACAGGTACAGACGAGAGGATGAAACATGATCCAGGATTCACTCAGTTTGAGGAAAACATTTGCGAGTCTGAAGGCAGATGCCAAAATAAAGCTCAGTGGTTTATATAACAGCATGAGACTGGATAGTTAAGTTATTACAGACACTAAGAGTGAGTTTTACGTCGCACCAGCTTTGATTTAAACACTGATATTGTAAAGTAGTCTACCTGGAGTGTGCATGCATCTGATTGGACGACAAATTGCGTTGCTACATGATGAGGCACTGCGTTGTGATAAGTCAAGTTAGGTTCAAATGTGCTGCTAGGTGAATATTTGCAGCTACACATGGTGATCTAATCCAACTTTTGCTTCTCATACCGTTTAATTCTGTTAGTTTTCATGTTGTATTTAAACATGATGTCATCCAGCGTCGCTCTGAATCGGCCAGTTAAATTCAAACAAGTGTCTATTCATAGGTAAATTACTTTTTATATGAGCAAGATCATTTTAAAGTGTCGTAAAAGTCATGACAAAGGATGAAATGATTGTCACCATAGTAACAGAGTTGTAAAAGTCCGTCCTCGTAGTATGATGTGGCTCTACTAAACCTCAACATGTGCCGCAACGACCAGAAACACCTCCGTAAAGTAGTTAAAGTATCTTTCATTTTAATATTTACAAACCCTTGCTTAAGATTGTGTGTGAATCTGATCAGAGTCCCTGTTGTGGGACATTAATGGTTTTGCATGTGCTGTTTAATTATTTATTTATTTTATTTATTTAAGATTTATTTGGCAGTGACAGTAAACACATCAATCAACATGTTAGTTCACACCACAATGTAAATGTGTCAGAATTTGGCCAAGAGGTGAGTTTTCATCTGTAGTCCCCGAGCAGCAACTTATAGCCAAGCACAATAAAAAAAAGAAAGAGAAAACAGAGAGAAATTATATTAAAATAAACATTGCATTATAACACAACATTAATCAGGGTCCTCACAGGTCCTTAAAAAGTCTTACATTTGGGTTTTGATATTCAAATATATTCAACCCACTACAACAGTAAAATCCTGCTATTGCATCATTATTATTATGTCTCAGCAGTATTATGTCTTATTTTTTCCTTAAAGAGGTTTTAAAAAGGTTTTTTAAAGTCATTAAATGTATGCAGATACCCTGTTAATACAAGCAGTGAGTAAAAGCATTTTAACGCTGGAGATGTGCTGTTAGAAGTGCAGCTTCTGGTAGAAAGGGAGATACAATGAGGAGAAATGCAGTGACTGAAGTTGAGGCTTTAGGTTCAATCTAAGCAATAAAAACATGTTAATCTTTAAGCAAAATACTAAATCCTCGCCTAGTTTTTGTCAGTCAAACAGAAGCTGAAGTAAAAGCTCTGTAATTGCAGCCGAACCAAATAATAAGACCTAAAAGATTCGAGCTAGAGCGACTTCCAAGCTTCACTCATCTGCTCAAAGACGCTGTTGAAAAGTGTTGAAAAGAGAAGCAAACACAATAAATATTTTAGGCCTTGCATACCGTCTTCAGCCCTCAAACAACCCCCCCCCCCCCCCCATCCTCCGACTCTGCACTTCTTTTCCAGGTCCCGACTAGGTTAGAGCAGAAATCGCACTCAAGGTCAAAGCAGACTCGAAAAAATGTTTTAGCGCCTGAGCAGATTTCTAATAATATCTTCAAGGTCAAAGCAGAATCCTCCGCAGTGATGTAGTGCTGTAGGAATGAAGGGAGGGAAGGACGGGTGGAGACATGCTGTCCTTAAAGCAGCAGCGGGAGAGCTTTTGGAAGAAGAAAAGAAGGAGGAGGAGGAGGACAAGCTTTTGATGCATCCACGACATGAAAGACCTATAAGAGTTAATCAATCAATCAAACCTATGAGGTCGTCTTTCCTAATATATCTTACATTTATTTCCCATTACAATCAGATACGAACTATTTTAGAGATGTGTTTCTATAAGGCAGAAACAGCACCATGTTTTATTATATAGCTAAAAAAAAAAAAAAACATTCAAGACAAGCTGTCATGGAAAGCAAGTCTTATTTTATAGTTAACAGCTGACCTGAGGCCTGTTGTCTGCTTACAAACTGGATATTATTGCAACCAGACTGGGTGTAAAACAGCTGGAACATGCCACAACCTGGTCCTGGCTGCTGGATGTCTGGCAGCGAGCAGCAGTAGGGAGAGAGAGAGAGAGAGAGGTTTGTTGCTTCTGCTCGTTATGTTTCGGTCGAGATCACAGCTGCGTTAGACCGCTGCAGACTCCTCGCTGCCTACTGTGTCCCCGCTGTGTGGACATTGTTTAATAGGAGAAGAAGAAATAGAGATAAGCAGGGACGCTCGAGTGGTTAAATGAGGCATATTTGGGGGGGGGGGTATGAGGGGGCAAATAGAAGCGGGAAAAGTAGGAGATGCATCCCAGTATGGTACATTTGATAGAAAATCAAAGGAAAACTAATGGATCATCATACATATATACATTTTTTTATATATTTTAATAGAGGCAACGTTTCCTGGTGGAGATACTACTCATGAAATCCAAAATATTTTTAAAATGATTTGTGGAAATTTTACTAAAAGTGTTAAATGAGATAACTAGTAACATCTAAATAAATAAAAGTAGCTAAAAAGAATAATTAACATGTCATTCTCCACTCCTGCCTGTTTAAGGGTTAAGCACAAAGTCAGTCCTGCACTTTAATTTACAACATTGTTTATAGTGGTGTTTTTTTAACGGGGTGGTTTATAATTTAAGGGTTGGGACCCCTATAATGGCCCCAAATTAAATCTGAGGGGGTCACAAACTATTGAAGAAAGGGGGAAAACATTTTAAATAGAAAATAATGATTATTTTTCTGACTCTTCCCCTGGATAGTTAATAGCTAGTTGGCCTTAAAGTGAGATTGAGTATATAATCAGTTAGAATAACATTATAAAAACACCAATTACAGGTTTTCATGCTTGAATTTAAATGGCTATTGCTGTTAAATTGATTAATCTACATAACAAACTGTTATGAGATGTTGTAGAAACAGAAAAATACCTCCTTTTTTCTTTTTTAAGGGAAGAGCATTATCATTTTTTTTCCTGCAACGTGACTATTAGTGTAGCACATTTCAACAACAAGGCAATTCAAAGTGCTTTACATAAAACATTAAGTTAGTAAAAAATAAATACGATAAACCCTTACATACTGTTTTATGGAGAGCTGTAAAAATACTTTATTCCTTTAGCCTGAAATTTGATATATTGCCCTAATGTAACCCAGAATATACAAAAAAGGAAATATATTTGACATATATTCACATTCAATATAAATCGTTGAAATAGCTCTCATGTTTTATGTAACATTGGACTATAATAGTGTTTTTTTTATATAGTTTTGTTATCATAAAAACTAAAGTTTAAACTCTCTCTGCTCTCTGAAAGCTTCATTAAGGATAACTCATGTTTATCTGTGACTGATGAGGTCTTTATGCATGATTTGTGGTTCATAAGTTTGTTATAGAGACTAATTATGAGAGGAAATACTGTGACGGGTCAGAAAATGAACAGTATGTGACGGTTAAAAGTTTTAAATTGGAAATAAAATGAAGCTATAATAGATACAAACTAGAGAATAAAACATTTAAACATGCTGCTCTGTTTGTCAGCCATAATCTAAGAGTTGATCTACGGACCGATGACTTTGTAAATTAATCTTAATCCGCTGATTTCAGCCCTGGGGGTCCGTCCCAGTGTCTGTGTGACATTCCCAGGCTCAGGTTACCGGAGTCACCGGATTACAAACAGACTTCTCGGGTTGGTTTTAAAAAGGACTAAATGTAATCACTTGAAACAAAGCTGGTCTCAGTGAGGAGTGAGGAGATGCTCTGAGGGGGTAAAACGCCCCTGATCACATGATCTGAGGGTAAAACAAGCAATCAGATGAGGACAGCAGCAGGAACAAGAATGACACACATGCTGTAAGTTAGCGACACCCCACTGGCAAACTTAACCTTCTTTCTTTCTTTCTTTCTTTGAACAAATCATAAAGAGCGTATTAATCAGCTGAGTCAGAGCAGTGAGGGTGTGTTAACTTATAAGAGCTCTTTTATTTCTTTAATTTATATACAGCAGCACACACACAGCAAACATGTTACAGATGTGATTAATGTCACACATCAGCATTTTATTTTTTTTTGACATTTTATAACACAGGTCTAATTAAAAGGATATGACCGTATTATAGAGACTCAGTTAGGTCCCGGTGTAAAAGCAGATTAATGAAGGCGTGGTCGATGACTTTTAAAAGATCTTTAATCTTAAAATTTCACACTGAGCCGGATCAAATTTTAAAAGCATTGACTTACAGCTGTTTTTCCTTTTCATCATGTGGATTTTGTACTGCCGAAGCGTGGTTTAAGGCATCTGGTTTTAAGGATTTTAAGGGGCTAAATTATCTCCGCTAGTAACGTCACGTAGCTTAATTAACCTCAAGGAACGCTGATAACTATGAGAAACCCTGAACCTCTCCGCTAGCTTTAACTTTACTCTAAAACAGCACGGCTACGATTCTAACTTCCAGTGCTGCGTGCAAACATCAGGGTCCCAGCGAATCCGTTAAAATGTCTTTAACTGTCAATAATGATGAACTTTATTTAAATAGCACTTTTCTTAAGAAATAAAACCAAACGAGGCAGATAAAAGTAAAGCAACAAAGAGCACATAGGCACAGAAGTAATCGATCATGATGAATAAATTAATAAAAGAAAATGCTCAGTGAAACAATTAAAGTTGTACAGCAATAAAATAGCAATTCAAACCGTTTTCCAAAAGCTTTCACAAAGAAAAAAGTTTTAAAAAGTAACTAAAGATTTAGCATGTCTTGAGTTAAAACTGAGCTAAATCTGAACCCACTACAACAGTAAAATCCTGCTTTTGCATTAGTATTATAATTATGTCTCAGCAACGGTATTATATTTTCCTTTAGAGGTATTAAAAAGGTCTTAAAAGTCATTAAATTAGTTACTTAAAATGTGCAAATACCCTGATACATAGCCCCAACTATGCTAAGGCAGGTATGGTCAGTCTGTCATCTCTCTCTCTATCTCTCTCTACCCCCCCCCCCTCTCTCTCTCTACCCCCCTCTCTCCTCCTCTCCTCCTCTGTTGCATTTTTAAAAACATGCTAGAAGGAAGTGCGGACTCAAACAGGAATAACCTCTTTAAGGTTTGAGGTGTTGCTCTTCAGTCAGTTAGTCAGTGATGACGGTGATGATGTTTGGACCAGAGGGGGATTTTTTTTTAAAGTTCTCACAAAAGCCGCAGCAGTGCAGACGGTGACGGTGACGGTGACGGTGACGAGACGATACAGACGTCATTAAACATTAACCGTGACTGTGTCAACATGTTAATATGATGGATGAATAAAGAAGACACTGACAGGTAGTGTCTTTTATTTTCCGTTGACACAAAAGAAGAGACAAAATAGAGAGCGAGAGAGAGGTGTTGGTTATACACTAACATTTTATTTTTTACTTTATTTATACGACATTTGACAGGAATAAGTATCAAATAACTTAAAAAATAGCTGACAAAGTTGATATTAATGCAGAATAATGTCACTTAAAGTATTACACTGACACTTTAATAAAGGGGCAAAAGAACGGAGGGTCATCCTCGTTAGCATTAATAAACAGTACATAAAGGTTTCTAACACATTATAACCGTAGTTGTAAGCAGATATTTTATTTTAATGCAGTCATGAGGTGAAGTCTGTATAAACTGATAATGAATGATGATCTAGTAAAACAGTTACAGTATAAAATGTTGTCATAGCAACTATAATTTACTGTACATTAATACATGCTTAACTGCCTTCATCTGCTTACATTATAGTCTTATAAACCATTTATATATAACACAAGTGACATATAATGTATTAGTACAGTTTGTATTCATAGCAGTTACAGTTGCAGACACATGGGCAACTTTAATAAATCAAACTCTACTCATCTGCTTACATTAAAGTGTTATAAACAATTTATATAACGTTTGTATACTTGGGCTACATAGGTGGACTTAACGTTTACATAAAGGACAAAGGTTTCTAACACACTGTAAACAGATATTATAATGCAATCATGAAGTGAGGCACATTATATATTAAAAAGAACACTGTTAAATAGCTAATATATATCAAATCTGTACCCATAGTAGGTATAATTGCAGACAAATGCTCAACCTTATTAATTTATTAAATGTTTCTATAGTTCTGCTACATAGCTGGACTTATTTTTGGTTCATTAGCTGCTGTAATAATTGTGCTTTGCAGCGTGTTTGTGTCTAATAATCCTTTAAATTCACTGATCTGTTACTCGTACTGAATTTCCTGGATCGTATTTCATGTCTCGACGCTACATGAAGCAACACGTCCTCCTCACCAGCTCATCCCTGCTGCATTGTTCATCGTGAGGCCTGCTCACAGTCTGTTAATAAAAAAACCTTCTGCAGTGGAGTCGAGTTGTGACTTTTACTCGTCCACTGACACCTTCTTCTTTTTTTTTTTTGTGCGGTTCTTCTGCCTCCAGCTGTATAAATAACAAGAAGCTGCTGCTGCTGCTGTCCTCTGTTTCACGTCTCTCTGTTTTTTTATAATAAAACTCTTCTGGTCTCGTGTCCGTTTCAGAATCTGCTCGACAAATTCCTCATTCCCAATGCATCTCAGGCGGAGAGCAAGGTGTTCTACCTCAAAATGAAAGGAGACTACTTCAGATACCTGTCAGAGGTGGCTTCTGGGGACTCAAAGAAGGGTGAGTGTCTCTTTAGTCTCTGTGTCCCTCCAAAATCAAATGTTTCTAATCTTTTCTTTCAGTCTGATCGGGTGTTTTTAAAGGAGTAGCAGGTAGATGTAGTGTGTTAAAGTGAAGTTAAATTCCTGCTAAAGTACAATTTAACTTGACTTATGTTTGCAGACTTGGGGGCAAAACGTGGATAACTTACTCAGCGTCCCACTCGGCTAATCAAAGCTTAAGCAAAGTGTCTTTTTATTGCTCAAACAACAAAAAGTCGGCCCCTGTTTGCTGAGTAAATATTCCTTTTATTTTATGAAGCAGAGCTCGGTATGCATTTTTTATGGCTCGCAGTAAAAAATAGTCTGTTTTATGGCTCTAAAGAAGAGCTTGAAGCTTCTGTTAATTAGTGATCCACTCATACTACAGCCTGAAGCAACGGTCAGCGCTGAGACTCACTAAAATACTCAAAAATACCTTCAGTCAGAGAGTGAAAGAAGGAGAGAGGGGGAGGGGAGGGTTAAAGGACACATGAAACACAAAGGTTCATGGGAAGAGTCTCAAACATGATGTCATTTATTCACGTGATATCACAAGTCACCGACGTTACAGATTCAATTTCATCATAAAAGTATTAAGTTCGTCTGCTTATTTCCTTTTTATACCGAAGCTCCTGTTAATGGTTAATTAGACCGTTGCCGAGAAACGGTAAACCATAATAGCTTGTTGCCACGGTTATCAATCAACTGACTGACTTTCGTGGCAATGAGCCAAAGCACCGACACCCATTGTATTTCAAAGTGTCCGACACTTTGATTTATGAGGAAATGCTTCCAAACTAATCACATTTTCCCATCAGACTCGGCTGGAGTTTGTGTTTAGTGCCACGTAGCAAATGTTGGCATGTTAACATGTTAAAAGAAGAACATTTGAGCATGTTAAACAATATAAATAGGCTAAATAAGGCTGCAGATAACAAATACTTTCATTATCAATTAATCTGCTGATTCCTCTCTCTGATAAATCTTTGTGGAAGTGGTGGAAAAATGCTTGTTAATCATTTTTCTATCCAAGGTGATTCAAATGTCTTTCTTTATGTTCAGCCAACCGTTCAAAGTCAAAGATAATTCAGTTTTCGGTCATGTATGAAATAGAAAAGCTTTATATTCTCTCATTTGACAAGCTGAAAGCAGCAAATATTTCACATTTATGCTTTTAAAAGATAAATTAAAGGATTATTTGTAGCTCTAGTGGAAAAAAATCAACCTTGTAACATTTGAAAGTGTTAGCATATGGAGGTTAGCATTACCTCAAAGCACTGCTGTGTCCAAGTGTAGCCTCACATAGTTCAAAACCTACCTAAAACCTACTCGGTCGTTGTTGGTTCCTGCTGTCAGAGAGCAGCGTCCACTGCAGGTTAAACATCAACAGTCTCCTTATAAAGTTTATTGGTGTAAATTGCATCACAGAGATAAATATCCATCATCACATCGTGCAGCAAACTTAGAAGTAACTGTTGTTGTTGTTTTGTGGTGCAGACACGGTGGACAACTCTCAGCAGGCCTACCAGCAGGCCTTCGACATCAGCAAGAAGGACATGCAGCCAACACACCCCATCCGGCTGGGCCTGGCCCTCAACTTCTCCGTCTTCTACTACGAAATCCTCAACTCGCCCGAGCAGGCCTGCTCTCTGGCCAAGCAGGTGGGTTCACATTCAAAACACGTCATTTATTCACGTTAAAGGCTCTGGATCTGATGGAGCGTTTGGGTGGTCGAGTGGTTAAAGCACGGACCACATAAAGGCAGCGCGTCTGGGACCTTTGCTGCAGGTCATTCCCCTCCTTCTCTCTCCCTGTTTCCTGTCAGCCTCTCTGCCAAAAGGCTCTGAATTGGAGTGTTTTACGTCAAGATTGCAGCAGCTTGTTGCCCCTGGCAGACCTGCAGGTTTCAATCATGTCCAGTAAATAGTAAAAGGAGCAGAGGGAATATTGTTTTTAGGATGTGGGAATGTGTGTATTGATGATTTTGTCATTGCAATTTTGCACAACTTTATGAATTTTATTGATTTTAATGTATTGTCTGGTCCATCTACCTGCTCAGGGACTACGGGGCAGAACATAGCAACTAGTTAAAAACCTGGTGCAATGCATCTCTCCTTGTTTTATACAAGGTTAATGTTATGTTAATTGTGCACTGTCCCTGTTTAAATTAAATAGAAATAGCAAATTCCAAATAGTTGTCACATGCTAGGTAGTGAGGTCCAGAGGAGTATGGTCAATTTGAAATAGTTAACATGTCTCTTAATGTAAAAGTGGACTGTGTCAGTACTCTGAAAGCTCCACCTGAATCAACAGTGTGATCATGTGGAGCAATGTAAAGGTGTCCACTGCTGCTATGAGGGTAGCAGGGTGAAATTAATTCAGTTTCTTATGTTGTTAATAGTTATGTTGATGTAACAAGTCTCACATGAAAGCTGGAACAGGAATCAAAGATGAAGACTAATTTGCAAATCGGAGGCACAAATCAAATCGAGCATTACTCCTAAGTGAGCTCAATTTTAAGCGTCAACGTCATAGAAACAGATTTCATTAACTGAGAAAAACCTTAATCTGTGTGTGTGTGTGTGTGTGTTCAGTTCTCACAAATATTAACGTCGGTTGGTGTTACATCTCCGTTTTTTTTCTCCCTCTGCAGGCTTTCGATGAGGCGATCGCCGAGCTCGACACCTTGAACGAGGACTCTTACAAAGACAGCACGCTGATCATGCAGCTACTAAGGGACAACCTCACTGTGAGTATACACCCAAAAAAAATAGATTTTATTTGTCATTCAGATTATACACCATAATCTGAAGTCTGTGAAAAAAGGGGATGCAGTTTTATAGCACATTTTTTAACATTTGATGTACATAATGTTTACATTTATTAATACCTTCTGTCACACTGCTGCAATTTCTTATTACATTTTATGCAGTGGATTTTTATTTGAATTTAGCTTCATTAAATAATGCTGCATACATTTACTTCAGTGTTTAACAGCCTTAAACAACGGCCGCAATCGAACACTTGAAGTAGTAAATATTTGACCACTTTATCTTGTGTCCACTGGCTGTGTTGACAGAAGTGAACCCAAGTGTTCCACACCCAGTACACCCAGTACATTCAATACTTCCTTTTTCACACACGTCATTAGGTGGAGTCACTCAGCTGTATTTACATATTCAGCCACACGCAGCAGAGATAGAGAGAGAGCAGCGTTAGACTTTATTTTCTTAACGAACTCGAGATAACGTTAAAACCGAGCCCAAGTTTTTAGATCACGTGTCACGTCGAGCTGCGGCGGCTCCCAGTGATCCCAGTAATCAGTGTTGGTTATATAATGCTGTTATCCAGTCTTTCATAATACTGACAGCAGCTAGAATTAAGTTTGATATTTAAAAAAAACTTTCAGCGATCCAAAACATTTGGCAGTAAATCTTTGGCTTTGGTCTCAATCCAGGAAGAAAAGGAGGATTTATTTTCTGACATGGATCAGACAAACGGGGAGGCTGAGACACCAACAATAATAATAATAATAATAACAACAACAACAATAATAATAATAATGAATAATTCTGACATGGATCAATAAAAATAAGAAAATAACAAAGAAAAAAAAATTATAATAAAATAAATAATAATATTGAAATAAATAATAATTTATAATAATACAAAATAAATGATAGTTAATAATAACAAATAATGTAATTTAGATAAAACTAATTATTAATAATATTACATCATATAATAATAATAATAATAATAATAGCTTTATTTGTATAGCACCTTTCATACAATACATACAGCTAAAAGTGCTTTATAGCTAGATACATTTCATACATACCAAGTGCTTCACAGGACATAAAGGGGCGTAGAGCGAAGTTTAGAAAGAACAAAAAAGAAAGAGGAAAGAAATAAAAAAAGAATAATATAAGATGAAAAATAACAATTAAGAGTATATTAATAGAAAAATAGATCAGAAGGGTCTAAGCTGCCATCTTATATTGTCTCTAATGTATGGCAGCTCGTTAACTACCGTGCCTACATTTTTATAGCAGTGCAGCCATCACACTCTGTTGTTGAAAAGCATCAGTGGAAATGTAGTTAGAAGCTGGAGAACGCTGCAGACGAGGCACAATAAGATAAAGATAAAGATCAGATGTGTCTTTATTGATCCGCCTCAGGAGAAATTCAAAGTGACACAAACAGTATAGAGAAGAAATAGTAGCAGCGTAGGAGTGAATGTGATCAAATAAAATACTATATACAATAAACAGTCCCTGTAAGTAAAGCTGCTGTGTTCATGATGATGATGATGATGATGATATGGGGCAGAGTGTGTGAGGATGTGGGGTAGACGTTTCCCCTTTAGCCTCTTTTGACTCCAATGATTGAAACGAGTCACAGTGGTTGCAGCGCTGCAGCTCGTTGACTTAATATCCTGTTTGCTTCACTTCACCGTCGAGCTCAGTTCATGTTTAGTGTTTCAAAAAAAAACAGACACACCTTCATCATTTCCTCCTGAAGATAAAAATATAGTTGTTACATAACGTAGAGGATGAGACTGGAAGTGTAGGACTATAAAAGTTCCTTCTTTCATCCTTTACACCCTTTACAAGCATTTCTTCTTCTTTTTGGTTTATATTTCACTTCCTATATATGTTATTTTGTTATTTTAACATGTTCGATTAGATAAATTAAACTAAACTACAATAAAAAAAAGGCCAAAACCACCACTGCATTAGTCCTTCTCCCAGTACTCCCAGAGCTTTCTCACCATCAAACCCACTGATTCCCGACCCTAAAACAGCTGGTCACTGAAGTTTATTAGTTTGTTTGTTTATTTACACATATAAAAAAATAAAAAATACACAGTAATAATCAGTCAAGAGGAATATGAGGCAGTATTGCCAAAAAAACCCTGCAGGGGCTTTCAGAGTGGCACCAAAATAACAAACACATAGTTCCATGTTTCACATAATGAACATATAATAATATACATTACATCATCACTACCAGACTGAGAACATTGTGTTGTTTTTAATAAAATAAAGTTCAACACAGGCAGTAAAATAGTCCCAAAAGAAAGATTACAGTCATTTAGTTATTGATGATTGATTTATATGTGATGATATGACTGGGATTATGGAGGCAGTGGTTAGTTAAAAGAAGTGATTTCAACTATTTGGAAATGAAAGGAGCACACAGACCCGCGTCCAGGAACATTGCATGTGCTCTCTTAAAACAGCTCATGCAGTATTTGTTCGCGGTTGCAGCACTTCGATAAAAAATAAAAATGAAACGGCAACAGCATCAGCAGATGAGAGGAAATGTTAAGGAAGCCTGAACGTACATTGTTAAGCGACCATTCGTCCGTTTGTTCCCTTTCTTACTGTTATAATAGCGTGTTAGTCATTAGAGCCGCACTGTTTTATAAGACAGACTTTCACATTTGTTAAAAGCTTTAATTTAATATGTGACTAAATAACAAAGAGAAAGCTTTTACCGCTTTGTGAAGACGCCACTTTAGATAGAAAACCTCTATATCTGGACTAGCTTCTTATTTTTTTGTTGTATTTAAAATGAAATGAATTATCACTGACATGTTTCCTCTCTTTCTTTCTCTTTTTTCTCTGCAGCTGTGGACATCAGAAAACCAGGGAGACGAGGGCGAAGCCGGCGAGGGAGAGAACTAGAGCGCACTTCACTGTTAACCCATCCCCACTCTCTTCCTCCTCCTCTTCCTCCTTCTTCTCCTCGTCCTTCTTCTTCTATCTCTTCTCTTCTTCTTCTTCTTCTTCTTCCTCTCTTCGTACACATAAACAGCCCGTTCATTCCCTTGTCCCACTTTTTTCAAGCCCAGCCTCCCGACCTCCCTTCTGTATAACCAACAGCATGAATAGTACCCGACCTTCACAAACAAATATAATAAAACATTTTTTTATTTTAAAAAGGAGGGGAAAAAAGAGAAACTACTCCATCATCACACTTCCCACCCCAACCCACACAATCCCTCCCTTCCTCCCTCCCTTCCTCCCTTCCTCCCTTCCTCCCCTCCCTTGTTCATGGCACTCCAAGTCCAGGCCAGCAAACTAAAAACCACTGGCCGGTCTAGTCTTACAGCACGCAGGGAGCAGCGGTTTTTATCCAAAAAAAAAAACACCACAAAGTAAATTAATGTCTTTTTTTTTTTGGAGCCCACATCCCTGTCTTTTTTTGTTTTTAACCCTCCTCCTTTAAATCATCCCTCCTGCATCTGTTCCGTTCTTCCCTCCTTTTTTCCTAACATTTCAGTACGTTCTCTCACCTTCCTCCCAGCCCCTTCCTCCTCCTTCCCCTCCTCCTCCTCCTCCTCCTCCTCCTCTCTCTAGCGAGTTAATTGCATTTATATAGTTGTCCTCCATCCCTTCTCTTTTTGGCTTTTCTTAGTGTATACTGGCAAAAAAAAAAATGGCTGGTTTTATTCCACTTTAAACAAAACGAAAAAAGGTTATTAAACTGTCCGTTTATTTTCAACAAACACTGTGATGCTTAGTTTTTCCTCCACATCGCCACCAGAATTTCTCGATTTCTCGTCTTTTTATTTTTTATTATTATTAACGGCAACAACGATATTCAGCTCGGGGAGAGGGGGGGTTTGTGGGTTTTATTTTTTTGGGAGGGGGGGGTTATTTTTTGTTTGGAAACAGCAGTGGGTGCAATTCTGCTGAGGTTTATACAGAAGGGTTCCTCCTTTACAAGGCTGTATTGTGACACTGACAAATATTTAAAAAACAACAACAACAACAAAACACACAAACACACACACACAAAAGCATTTCTACCTGCTGTGTAATCAAACACTCACCTTTCTTTATTTTATTTTCTTCCTTTTTCTCTCTCTCTCTCTCTTTTAACACCGCAAATCCAAAGGGACTCCCCCTCACCGTGGTTTATTTTTTAATAAACGACATTTAATTTAAAGTATATTTCCAATTCGGTGTTTAACCTATTAAAATATATATGTTTAAAAAATAAATAAAGATAAAATTGAGGAACATAAAAAGCATACATTCCATCTTTTTAATGTTTTAAGAGGATTTTTCGACCTTTTTCACATCAAAACGGGACCTGCCTGCTTCCTCCTCCTCTTCTTTATTAAGGTGCTGTTTAAACATCAGTACTGCTGCCCCCCCCCCCCCTCGATATAATCCTTCTTAATCACATGTTCATCATTTCCTCTCCTCCACCCTTCCCCCTTCTTTAAATTTTATTGTTTTTTTGGCTGTTGCTTTTCCTTTTCCTTGTTATGTATGTATGTGTGAGTATGAATGTGTGTGTGTGTATAACAAATCAAACTAGCACCTTTTTTTCCTCCCCTCCCCCCTTCCTCCCTTTGCCACCCCTCTCTCGGTTTTTTTTGAAAACTGTAAAATTGTAAAACATTTTTAGAGCTTAACTGTAAATCTGTCTTTTTTGGAGAAACACAAAAAAAATATATAAAATTGAACGGTTTTGTCGATGTTTGTTCGTTTTAACACCTCGCTTGCAAAGAAGCCGTTACAGTCAGCTGCTGTGTATGCTTTTACTTTTTCTTTTAACCATATTTTATTTTGGTACTTTTTTCTTTCCCTCCTCCTCTTCCTCTTCCTCCTCCTCCCCTCTTCATGCCACCCCTCACCTCCTCTTTTACTGCTTGTACTGACAAGTCTAGAAAAGTCCTAAATTTTCTCACTCGCTGCTGAGATGGTGCGACCTGCGAACAAGAATGCATGCCTTCATTTATCACCACGTAAATCTACCGAAAAAAGCACCGAGCGGGTCGGTGGAGGGGGGATCGTAAAGAAAAACACTCCGTGGATTGACACTTGAACTTGAGCTGCTCTCTTTCGCTCTTTCTCATTTTTACCGCCCGCCAACATAAAAAGGCAGTGAGTCCCAGGTATTGATCTGATGGTTCAGGATCAAAGAAACTGCCTTAAAAATGCCAAAGTTGAGATTTGAAAGTTTCATTTATTCATTAATAATTGGACTCAAGCTGAAAAAAATGCAGAAAAAAGCAAATAAAATACAATTTCAGTTCAAATTTGTCTTTTTTTTTTTAAGAATAAAAAAAAAAATGATTCAAAAGTTGAGACTGAAAGTTATATTAATTCATTAATTGGACTGAAAAATGCAGAAAAAAGCAAATAAATTGATTTAAGCTCAAATTCTTGTCAATTTTCTTTGTTGAATCAAACTTTTTGAGTTAATGCAGATCATGTTTATTTTTTTAAGGCTAAAAAAATAAAGGCTGACTTGCCTAAATGTGAATCAGGAAGCAGTGATATATATTTTTATTTTAAGTGTCACCCTCGGCGCTGTTTTGAATCCAGGACAGGTACGTGCGTTGAAGGAGCCAAAAACAAAACAAAACAAACAAAACCAGAAGAACAAAAATCTCCCAGCAGCCGATCAGCCAATCATCTGTTTGTGGAAGTAGAGAAAAAAACAAAACCTGATCACGGATTTCGGAAAAACGAGAAGAGGCGAATATAATAATCCGGTTTATCTTTCAGCTGCTTTTATTTTTATTTTATAGAAAACAGAGAGAACACTGAATCAAGCAGTAAAAACGGTACATTTTCCAGCTCTTTTTATTTGAATCTGATCTTTTTTTTTTTTAATAATATATGTGCATTAAATGACGATAACACACCTGCAAGTAGCGCTAATCCCAAACTAGACTAGTTTCTATATCTCAAGCTCGAGCCGGTCGAGCCCTCGTTTTTTCCCCTCCTCCAAAAAGTCGAATAAAGTGGATTTTTTTTCTTCTTCTTTTTAACGTCACCACTCAGTGTCACAATAACCTTGTCATTAACCATCTCGACATTCCACTCTGTAGGTGTAGAAAAGTCATGTCTCAATGTTTTTATTTTTGTTTTTCTCTCTCTCTCTCTATCAATCTCTCTATCTCTCTCTCTCATATCTCTCTCTCTTTTTGCTGGGGACAAAAAAAAAATGTTTTCATGCACTGAAGTTTAAAAGGAAAAAAAAAAGAAAAAAGATTATGATTCCTCCCTGCCGCTCTTTTTCTCGTTAGTTGAACAAAAAAGAAAGAAAGAACATTTTAAAAAAAGGCAGTTATTCTACCGCTTTATAAAGGAAAAAAATGATCCCATGCAGTAGTGAATGTGGCACCGAGCCTGTCTGTATATCTGGTATCTCAAATCATTTTTTGTTTTTACTGACCAGTATTCTGCTTAAAAATAAAAAAAAGGAAAAAAAAAAACTACCCAAAAAAAAAAAAAAAAAACAACAAAAAGTTTTTGCTTCTGTGACGGTTTTATTGCTTAGCGCGCACGTGGTTGTGAAAATTTAGACTTTTAGCTTAAAGAAACACCAATAATAAATAAATAAGAAAAATGAAGAAAATGACAAAAAAAAGGAAAACCCCCCTTCAACACCTTTCCCCCCTTCCTCACCACCACCACCCTCTACACCCCCTGGTTATTGACGTAATACTAGATTTGTGTATGTCTTTTAAAAAAAAAAACAACAAAAAAAAACTCTAGTTTCACCTTACATGTTATAAACAGGACAAAAAATGTAAAAGACAATTTAAAGTGAAATAAAGGTTTTATCAGTTCCGAATCATCCCTGTTCTGTTTCTTATCACCATTTAGCCTCGTTTATATAAATGCCGCATGTTTTATTTCACACTTCATATTCAGTTTGTCCTGGTTGAAGGTGCATGGCATGAAGGATGTTAAATGATGGTAGATTTTTATTTTTTAAAGTCTAAAGTAATATAAAAAAGGTTAAAAAAAAAAAAATGTGTTTGAGAAATGTGGAGAAATTCAGTTTGTGTGTTTTTTTGGGGGCAGAAATGCAAATATAAAAAAAAAGGTTCATTCAAAGGTTCAACATTTTAACCGCATTGCCTCCTGGGTAACGTTTGGTGGTTCAACGTTGGAGGATGCAAATTTTGGTTTTCGGGTCAGTGACAAATAAAGGTTAGATTCAAAATGATCTTAAAAATAGTTTTAAAAGCAGCTTCAGGTTTGTTCAAATGTACATTTAGTATTTTTATGTCGTTTGAAATGACATTTGCACCATTTTTTTTTTTTTACCAAAAGTAAGACTGAGTGCTCCTGAAAATGTCAAATGGTGTAACCACAAAAGAATGATTAATATTAAACATTTTATCCACCTACAGTGTATTTAAGTGGACTTAAGTGGAAATAATTACCATTACCTTTATTTAATATAAAAGTTATAATGTAAGATCATGCCAAACTAGTTGATATGGTGTTTTATTGAGAATTTAGCGTTTTTAAGCAAGTTGCATTATTTGGTACAAAGTTTTTATGGTTACACCACTTAGACATTTTTACCATAATCCTCTAATATATTCTCTCAAAATGGATTAAAGGCAGAAATTTGATGCTGGGTCCACAAAAGAAAAGAATGAGAGGAAGGTATTCATACGTTTATTTTGAAATTTTTACCCCTTTTAAATTTGACTAAACCACATGGACACAAAAAGACATCATTGACCCAAATACAGATGATTAAAAAGCACCGTGGGTCGGACACTTCCTGTCTTTTGTACTTGCTGTTTTTTTAGGAATAGAAGTCAGTTTAATAATAAAAGTGTCATTTAAACTTAATTTTCCTCCACTTCTTCCCCCATGAAGTGAGAAAGAGTTAAACTTCACTTTTAATCCAGTAACGATTTGGATTTAATCTAATTATGTTAAACCAGTGAAGTGTGTGTGTGTGTGGGGAGTCTGCTCCCAGCTGTCGGTACGACTCAACAGAAACGCTCGTCAGATGGTCGACGGCGTCTGAAATGTCACGACGACAGAATCAAGTTCAACTTTTCTTAACAAAGCTGACAAACTCACTCACTTCACACACACTGATTGGTCAGGTGTGTGTAAGGGGGGGGGGGGGGGGGAGTTTGACCTCCTCTCTCTCTAAAGCTTTTATTATTTTATTATTATTCACACAACTCTACGTACGTGTGCAACATCCTGAACGTCACTGAGGAGAGTTTGAGTTTAACTTCGACCACGTTTGATCAAAGCTAAACATTGATTCCAATATGTTCAATAATCAATCAATCTTTATTTCTATAGCAACAAATCACAACACGAGTCATCTCAAGGCACTTTACACTTTAAATAAGGGTTGTCCAACTCATTTTAGTTCAGAGGCAACAAATCTTTGATCTCAGCTGGACTGGACCAGTTAAACTATTGTATAATAACATATAAATAACATAATATATTATAACTTTACTTTAATAAACCATCTATGTACAAAACAGATAAACAACCTGAGGTGTCTTAAGAAAAATGACTTCAATTTCAACACATTCTCATTTTGCACAATGATTCATATATAAATGCTTTAAATGTGATCACGATATGTATTTATTGTTTTTCAGAGTAATTATATTCATGGGGAAAAAAACATAAAACATTACCTACAAAAAACATTAAACCTATATTATAACTTTACTATAATAAACATCTAATTACAAAACAGATGAACAGCCTGAGATGTCTTAAGGAGATTTCAGCCTTGTCTTTTTTTTCACTTTATTTTGCATAAAAGCTGCTGATTAAACAACATTTTGCACAATATTAAATATATGATTGATTTAAATATGATCACAATATGTATTCATTAGATTTATGGTCAGAGTGGAGAATAAATCCTCTGAAGCAGCAGAAAACGTAAGCTTTTACCTTTCCACATTTATCCAGTGGGCCTGTTTGGACCCGTTTGTCTGGCCGGTTTTAGGCCTGCGGGCCGCGTATTTGACACCCCTGATTTAAACGCTGATGCTGATAAAATCACATCATCTTAAAACCTTTTCATCAGATATTTGGTCTTTTTATGTCTCCACGCTGGTGACAGTCGAGGTCGGAGGATTTATGTCATCTGTCTCAGTCTTCTGATATCTGACGAACACTCGGAGGGAATTTCTTCAAATTTGGCTCAAACGTCCAATCAGACTCGAAGATGAACTGAATAGAATTTAGGCATAGCTCAACAATTCATACACTAATTATGTGAAAGTCTCATTAATGTCTAATAGGCTAAAATGATGAAGTGATGACAGTTTACATCCCAAAAGGTTAAAGGTCAGCTTCACTGTGACTTCATAACATTATTTAACACAATAACTCAGGAACAGAAGGAGAGACTGTGACCATATTTTATCCTGCATGTTTTAGGTTTCTCTCCACTCTAACACACCTGATTCTAGTTATCAAGAACTCGTTATCAAGCCCGTTGACGAGCTTCAGCTGCTTGATAACGAGTTAATAATGAGAATCGGGTGTGTTAGAGTGGCGACAGACATAAAACATGCAGGGTAGGAGACTATCAGTGCTGCCAAGTTGGAGATGTGTGTGAAGCATCTATATTTTACCATCTGTAGCTTCTCTGCAGCAACATCTGTATCTGAAACATCGTCTACTGTCATGACTACAACTTTTACAATCAGCTTTATCTGCCAAACGTGAACACATGCAAGAAATATACACTTTAACACCTTTTTTATTAAATTCCTTTTAAAGTCTGCAGGACAATTATGAGTCTGGACAGACATGGATGTGAGCTGCAGGCCGTAGTTCAAGTTTAATCAAATTGTGCTCTCCTCCGATGCATCTGTCACATGTTCAGGTGTGCAGAGACGCAATTTTAGCAAACCTCACTTTTTGTTATTACCTAGAAGAACAGAAGATATAGAGTTAACATACTGCTACCTGTACATCTAGCTAATTTAATACACAATATGATTCAATATATGAATCCCAGGTCATTATTACAGCAACTTTATTTCCCTCAATAAATCTATTTTATCTTTCATCACTTGTTTTTTTATTAGCTAAGAACAGAAGATGTAGAAGTAGCAGATTTCTCACTTTTTAGCCAAACACTGCTGCCTCTAATTTACAACAGCAGCAGCAGATTAGATCAGCTGTTGTTAATCAGCGTTAACGCTAGAGCCCGACTATTATTATCAGCTGATATTATCATCTGATATTGGCCTATCACAGATATATATCTGTATCAGTGTTTAAGCCGTCTGATATGTGTTGATATGTTCATTTTTAAAGATATAGATAGGCTGCATTTTATTTATATTTAATCCTTTGTCCTATTTCATGTTTAATATACCCAGGGAAGTTTTACTGTTTCAATGCAATGATGTCATATTATAAAAAATTAAGTTTATTGTTAAACTATATAAAATATGACTCCAAGTGTTTGGTAACCACATTAAAAAAAGAAATAAAGTTTGTTTATGTAAATATTCAGTATATATAAGATTATCAGGCGACACATCTATCAGAATGTTTTAATTTTGGCCCAAAAATGAGCATATTTGTTAGGTTTTAGTTCATTCTGCCATGATGTTTGTCTCTAGTCAGCGTGCTCTCTGCAGCACTCAAAGATAGTCAAGAGAGTAAAGAGAGGTATCACTCTGACACCACTGTGTGACAGCTGGTACGGACTGTGGTTTAACAGTCTGACACACTGGTGGTTTCTCCACAGTAAGAGTAAAAACTAAACTTGATCACCACATGCCAATTTAAGAGTTTCAGTTTAACTGTGATTCATGTCTGTATTTTAATCTGATAACAAATGACTAATGTAAACGACTGTACTTTCCTAATCAGAACCTATTCTCAGTAAATCTGATGCAAGAATGCAGCTGAAGAGTGATTCAGATACATTAAATGAACATTATGAAGGTTTTTAAACAAGCTGAACATCCTGGAGATTAATAACTGAACTAAATTATACATATTATGGCTTACAGGAAAAAAACAAGTGTCTACTTTGTGAAGTGTTTTGGGGTTATTGGTTGCTGTAATTGTGCCTCCTCATTTCTTTCTAAAGTGATTTCAGAGAGTGAGCATCTTCCAAAAGTTATGATCTTTTTTTAAAGTATGAAAGTCTGTCTTTATGCTTTTACTGCAGCTCCTAATGCAGGTAGATTTCAGACCGTCTGAAGAGGCGCATTAAGCTCAAAACGTCCCTTGTGGTATCTTATTAAATCTACCTGCATTGGGAGCTGCAGCAAACTATTCTTTTAGGGTTAAATTACACAAAGTGGGAATTTGGTACCACAAAAACTTTTTAACTTGGACTATATATAATATTAAAATCATCTTTCCAAATCAGAACCTATTTTCAGTAAATCTGATGCAAGAATGCAGCTGCAGAGTGATTCAGATACATGAAATGAACATTATGAAGGTTTTTAACCAAGCTGAACATGCTGGAGATTAATAACTGAACTAAATTATACAGATGTTTTGACACACGCAGATACGACTTACAGGAAGAACAAGTGTCTGCTTTGTGAAGTGTTTTCTCCTCAGCGTTAACTTGTTTATCTTCCTCTCGCTGTTTGAGACGGGACAAAAAAACCAGTCAGTCTGAGCGCCAAGCCAACGCAAACAAGGAAACATCTTAACTTCTTTTGTTTCACTTTCGATTTGAGTCAGTCTGCATGTTGAAGGTGAAGTGGGACAAAGTTCATGAAACAACATGTAGTGGAGGATTTTACTGCTATTGTTCTGCTGCGGTTCAAAGAAAACAATGTGGGGAAAGTTTCACTAATTAAAATGTTTTTAAACTATATACTCACTGTACATGAGTGGTATCAATCTTCTTATTTAACTCAGACAAAACTTTAGCTTTAACCCTTAAATACTGTAAATATACTGACTCATAATTAGTCTTTATACCAATTCACATTCATAGATTCTCCATCAGTCATTAATAAATGTTTAATTAATCCTTCTGTTTGATTCATCTTGTGGAAAAATGACATTCAAAATCAGTATTTTATGGTTCATTTTGATGAATTATGATGAATATAACATGTTTTAATGCTGATTTTTAAAAGTTTTTTTAATAAATACAGGTCAAACTTGTGTATTTTCATTTATACAAATGTGTATCAGCTGCACAAAAAAACAAAAAGATGTATTTTATTTCCAGGTTTGTTTACTGTTGGGTCATAGTAGGAAACGTCTGGCTAAAATAAATGTGTTTAAGGTGTTTATAAAGTTCTCAAATGTAAAAATGTGGTAAAATTCGACCCTGAACAGAATGTAAAGGTTAAGTAAATGTAAAGAAGACATTAAATCTGATTCTGTTCATTTGTTTATTTATTCATTTGCAGTTGAAACAGAAGCAGGTCGACATCAACCAACATAATTACAAAAAAAAAAAAAAAGTGAGTTAAAACAAACAAACAAAAGAAAAACAAAAAGATGTCAGGCTGTGGTCGCAGCTTCAGAAAAGCGTCCCTGCAATGAAAAACATGACACACAAATCTGGAGGAGGAGGTGCAACTTTTTTCTTTTTTTTTTTTAACTATTTGAAACTGTCCAGAGCAGCAGACGGAGGAAGAGGACAGGCACTTTAGAAAAGATGGAAATTTGGAAAGCTACAGCTGGATTGTACGATGAGACTTCACTTTTTCTTTTTCTTTTTTTTCTCCACACTGATATGAAAGCGACGTGAAAAACAGCATCGTCACAGAGTGAGACAGCGCTTAGTTTGATCTTAAAAAGTAAGAAAAAAAAGAACATAAAACCTGTCAGTGGAGCGACTCGGATGTCTGAACAGAAGGTAAGAACAGCTCTGGATTTTAAAAGGACGGCGATGATGTTAACAAAACCACACAAATGTATATTTTTAGTGGGAAAAGAGGCAAATAACTTGAGATTAACGCTGCGTTCATGTCATATCAGAGTTGTGATGACTAGAGGAACAAATAAAAGCTCTAACTTGGCCTAAATAGAGTCATAAGGATGCCTCATTTCAGCCATGTAAGGTAATATAACCCACATTTGCCATCTAACATCCGTCCTGTATGACTTGAACGCAGCACGACCATCATAAATATCAATCCTATGAGACACATTATTCACACAGACTCAAAAACTAAACAAAACAAAACAGGAAACAAAATAAACAAACAAAGGATAAATAAGTGAACTACCTGAGTGTAGATTATGAAGTGAGAATAAAATGGTCAGATTGTAATTTGAACCTTAAACTAGTTTAGATAGGTCGGTTAAGTGATTAAATTTAGCTTTAATTAACTTTTAAACAAACTATTTTGAACATAAGTTGTAAAAAAGGGGAAACAGATAGGTTCATATTTATTTAAAAGTTTATCTTAAGACAACACTGACTCATATTTTGGGGTTATTGGTTGCTGTTATTGTGCCTCCTCATTTCTTTTTTAAGAGTGAAGGCGTCAAACTAATTCAGTGAGCATCTTCCAAAAGTTATGATCTTTGTTTTTTAAAAGTATGAAAGTTTGTTTTTATGTTTCCACTGCAGCTCCTAATGCAGGTAGATTTCAGACCGTCTGAAGAGGCGCATTAAGCTCAAAACGTCACTTTTGGTATCTTATTAAATCTACCTGCATTGGGAGCTGCAGCAAACTATTCTTTTAGGGATACATTTGGTGCCACAAAGACTTTTTAACTTGGACTATATATAATATTAAAATCATCTAAACTTAACCCTTTACATACTGTTCATATTCTGACTCATTAATTAGTCTCTACACTATTTCACTTTATTATTGAATTATTAATTCTCCATCAGTCATTAAAATATTGGTTTAATCCTTCTGTTTGATTCATTTTATGGGGGAAAAAGGCATTCTACTTCACTGTTTTATAGAATATGATGGATACAGCAACATGTTTGAATGCTGATTTTTTAACTTTTAATACATTTGCATATATAAAAATGTGTATCAACTGCACATTCCCATTGTTGTAAACTGTGGGTCACATTAGGAAAAGTCTGGCTTAAAATAAATGTTTTTAAAGTGTTTTTTTTTTTTTACAGCTTTAAAGCTTGAACAGTATGTAAGGGTTAATAATGTAATGAGGACTGACTTTCACCATCACTTAGACTAATATTACTTTAAGAAAGGATGTTTTGTTTTGCAGCAGCATGAATGAAGAATTAAATCAGCACCATGTATTTAGATAAACCTGAAAAAAATATATGAACCTAATCGTCATTTTTATAGCAAAAAATCTCAACATTAACTGGATTTGCTGCTTTTATTTGACTAACTCACTGCTTTATAACATTTTATAAGAAACAATAAAGAAAATAATCAGCCGTTACATGAATAATCAAAGTTATTGCTAGTTGCAGCCCTAATTTTACAGTACAGTTGTTTATTATGACTTTAGTATTTATTGTGAAACCTTCGTCGTGGTTCAGAAAAACCTAATAACTTCACTTCAAGCTGTGATTACTTTGTCACACGTGCTGATCTGAAGGTTGAGAATGACTGTTTTTAATTTGTGGCGTCCAGCTTTGAGCTCCACATGACGTCTGATTACCTGCTGAACGCTTGACTCTGATTGGAGGTGGTGAAGGTTTACTCTCACAATGAATTTTAATGCTTTTGTTGATAATTTCAGCTCTCAGATACTCAGCGACTTACAACTGACGGTGAAAACAGTAAAATTGGTAAAAATGCGAAAAATCTCAGGGTTGAAAATGGTGGCGTCTCTTCTTCTTCTTCTTTCTGATTTCAATTTTCGACTCTCACCAACCGGAGCTGCGTTTCCCGAGAAGCGTCTCGAGACCCGAGCTCACGTTTGTTCCAGCGAGAGTCGAAAAAAAACACATCCCACACGGACTCAGAGCGGTCGAATCGTGCCACCCGCTCGGCTGTTTTCTGTCATTTGTCTCTTATTAAAATAACAACCAAAAAAAAACCCATCAGATTTGTGTTCCTCTCTCCTCCTCTGCCGGCAGTGTAGTGACAGATCCTTACCGCCGTCTCCGGAGTCCGCGACGTTTTCATCACTTCTTCTTCTTCTGCTTCTGCTGCTTCTGCGGCTGCTGCTTCTGCGGCTGGTTCTGCTGCTGCTTCTGCGGCTGCTGCTGCTGCTGCTGCTGCTGCTGCTGCGCCTCCTGCAGCAGCTTCATGGCCGCCGAGTTCTTTGGTTCCGCTTTGAGGAGACGGTTCAGGTCCTCCACGCAGGTTTTTGTGTCCTGAAGGAATCATGAAGAGAATTTAAGAGTTAAAAACTGAATAAAAGTTGATTAGAGTTCGGGGATCATTTTCTAGCGACACATTTTACAGGTTTTAAAAGCAACCTGAAGCTTCATGTGGCGGCCTGATGGCTAAAAAAAAACCCATCAGGGAACAGATCGTGACATATTGGAGAATAACTGTTTGACTTATTTTAGAAATGACAGGTTCTTCTTCTTCTCCCTGAAAGATTTTGTCTGTGTCAAATATAATTATTGCAGCTGTATTTCAATGTTAAGAATGATTAAAGATTATTAGGAAGTTTGAGAGTTTCATCTGTACAAAAACTTTGATCATTTTGTTTATCTTTGACTAATTATACAAGATTTTAAAAAAGTGAAAGTTTAAGAAAATTCTACCATGCAGAATCTTTTATTGAGCGAATAAGAAAACGGACCTGATGAAGACGACTTGACCTGAGTAAAAACTTTTCAGCTCTACGTCCTCGATCAAGAACGTTTAATTCTATGTGAAAAAGATCTCAGATGAAAACGGAGAGTTCACAAGAGTTCGGGGAAAATCCCATTTTAAACAGGTCAACTGAACCGGTTCTGTGTGGGTATGTCGGCTGCAGCGTGATGACTGTTACAGGGAGAAACCCGACTATGGAGACGTGTGTGTGTGTGTGTGTGTGTGTGTGTGTGTGTGTGTGTGTGTGTGTACCGAGATTTAAAGTATGATTTATGGAAGCTAACATAACCTGGTTACTCTTGATAATCATGTTTCTTATCTGCATGTTAACGTACTGATGTTTTCGCCAGCTTCAGAGTGACAACAGATCGGCTCATATAATCTGCTTCATACCTGAGAGACCTGCTGCTTCCAGTCTGAGGACAAATCACCAACGACTCATCTGCAGCTTTTTAAACAGCCAGTATGAGATGATAGAAAGATGCAGCTAGTAGCTATTTTAACTTTTTTTTTTTAATTAAATGTGGTCAAACTTGTCAAATCACACTTCACACTGACTCTCCACCTGCATTAAAATACATATTTCCTAATCCAGATTAGCTCACATGTTAATAGCAGATGGAACATGTAGCAGTGATTAGTGATCTGTGTCTATCGACTGCTGAACTGTAAGGCGGAGCGATTGTGAGCAAGTCGGGGCTATTTTTTAGAGTTCAAACTGTTTGGAGCTAACCGTGTCCTCTCTCTCTGTGTGTGTGGAATACTGATGAGGACACGCTGCCAATTATCGTGGCAGGAAACCTCCCGAAACCAACGTCTGATTGTCTCTGTGTGAGGAATCAGAAAGTGAAGAAGATTGGTGCTCTCACCTTGAGCTCCTTGTGAGCCTGAGCCCTCCTGTAGAGAGCTTTCACGTTGCTGCTGTCAATCACCAGAGCCTCGTCACAGTCTCTGACGGCGTCTCGGTACTGCTTCACTGCCAAGTAGCACAGCGCCCTGATGTCACACACACGCACAACAAAACATCAGAGAGCTTATATATAAAAGCTAAGCCAATTATCTACTGGCCTGTTTTTACCTTGAACCCAAAGAGACTTTAATTTAATACACAATATGATTCAATAAATGAATCCAGGTCATTATTACAGCTATAAAAACACATCATCACCTCTCTTACTATCTTATTCTATGCGTTACCTTTCTTGATACACTTGTAACACCTCAGTTTTTTATGTTTTTGTTCAGCTTTTGTCTTTATTTCTCTACTTTAACTCTAATATGTTGTATGTCTCACTGTAGGAGAACCACCCAACAAGCCCTTATGGGTTTTATTTCATACATTTCTCTTTTGTTAGTTATTGTTTTCTTTTTCTTACTCTCTGCATGTAATATTATTTCTCCCTTGTATTATGTTTTTTTTTCTTTTATGTGCAATAAAACATAAATAAATAAACTAGTAGGTGTCAGTAGTGATTCAGGTGAGTCTGTGTGAAGCTTTTAATCTGAACTGATTCATTATAAACACATATCAAACTTTCATCAGATCACACTCATATGGATCAAAAGGATTCATTCAGCAACAAACCTGCACTCATGTCTAGTTTCATGTGTATTTTATTGTTTGTGAACTGGATTTCTCACTCCCATATATTTGAGTTAGATTTATTTTTTATTTCTATTTCTGATTATTTAATATTCCTCTTTTCTATGCACTGTGTCTCACAATGTCTACACCAGAATCAATACTTTTATTATCCATTATCCATGGAAGATGCTGTTATCATTGAAAATCAATACAAATTTAAATGACCAAAAAAACAATATATATATAAAATTGTATATTCATCCTTATACAATGTTTGTTTATGGTTGCTGGTTTATAGTGGGAAGTTTAAAGATGCCATTATGATTTATTTATTTTATTTTATAGACCTTCATGAGCTTTAAAATATTAAAAATGTGATTAAAAAGTGCCTTCTAAGATGCAAAAATTGATATTGGCTACTAACACTTAAAAAATACAGCATGTGCTGAGTGTGTCTATTAAATAAAAATAAAAAAGGACACCTCAAAGATATTTCCAGTCAGCAGTTAAGTTTAACCACAGAAGTTAAAAAGCTATCAAAGCTTATTTAGCACCATTAACTTTAATTTAACCTCCTCTTGTCGGAGTATTAACCGCTCCACAAAAGACTAAATGAGTCTTTATGTTCAGTTCGCTCGTTATCTTCCAACAAACCCTGCAAGTCTCAACATCACTGAGACTCCCAAGATAAATATTTTGCTTGGACACACTGGTGAATTTCGCCGTTCCCCTTTCTGTCCTGACCAGACCCTTAAATCAGTGTCCATGTGTACGTGTAAACTGCAGGTAACCATAACAACAGTGCTTCCTGCTTTTAACAGGTCACCACTGGTTAAACTAACATCTCCACAAGTTAAACTGTGTGAGACCTTCTGACCTCAGCTTCTCTTCACGACTGTGGTTTAAGAGCCGTAACGCACTCTGAGGCGTCGTCATATATTAAAAATAATGGACGCTCTGCTTTGTGTTGAGTCATTCTTCACCTTGTTTGTCATAACTCTCCATCAGGATACTTCACTGTGTTTTATGACTAACATTAAACAGGAGCTGAATGTGCACAGATACAGATTTATGTGTCAGTGGTATCTAAAGCGTCTAAAACTTGTGCATACTACTGTATAAATTAAGTAAAAGGGTCAGTGACAAATAAGGGTTGGCAAGATGAGCAATCCAAAAATGATCTTTAAAAAATATCTTAAAAGCAGCATCAGGTTTGTTCAAATGTACATTTTGTATTTTTGTTGGTTTTATGTAATTTGAAATGACATTTGCACCATTTTTTTTACCCAAAAGTAAGACTGAATGCTCCTGAAAATGTCAAATGGTGTAACCAACAAAAGAATGATAAATATTACATATTTTATACCTACAGTGTATTTAAGTAGACTTATACTAATAATTACTGTAAATGTTTCCTGATCTCCACGATTCCCCAGATTAAATGTAATATTTAGAACAATTGTATTCCATTACCTTTATTTAATATAATAAAGTTATAATGTAAGATCATGCCAAACTAGTTGATATGGTGTTTTATTGAGAATGTAACGTTTTTAAGCAAGTTTAATTATATGACAAAGTTTTTATGGTTACACCACTTAGACTGTTTTGCTATAATCCTCTAATATATTCTCTCTAAATGGATTAAAAGCAGACATTTTATGTGTGTGTGTGCAAGTTATTCATACGTTTATTTTCTTATTTTAACCTCTTTAAATTTGACTAAACCACATGGACACAAAAAAACATTAATTAAAGATGAGCAGATACATAGAAAAAAATCTGATTAAATATGGATAAAAATATGGATGTACAGGTGAAGTTTTGACCCACCGGTTGGTGAAGGTAGTGACCTCGTTGGGGTTGTGTTTGAGGCTCTGGCTGTACTTCTCTATGGCTTTTTTATGCTCTCCTTTCTTCACCAGGGCGTTCCCCTCGTCTTTGAGCGCCTGGCCTCTCTTGATGTCCTTATCGCTGGTAGCTGCAACAGGAAGAAGAAAAAGGATGTGATGCAGAAGACAGACGGTTCAAGAAAAATAGTAATACTGAATAAGGTCACAGAGGCGGAAAAGGTGGATTTAAATCTGAGCCAAACTTTAAAATTCTCATGAAACACAAGTTAAAACTTTACAATTCAGTTCTGGTATAGTTTTAAATGTATTCTGTGTTTTTAGGTCATTTATTATTCGTGTTTCTTGTGGTGCAGGGTCTTTTTCTCACAGCGTTGGAATTAGTGTTATAATGTATAGGTGGCCTATTGATCATTAGCACTGTTTTATTTCTATCTTATGTCCTTTATTGTATTTCTGACTTTTCAGATGCAACATCTCTCTAAGCACAAATATCTGAGTGGGACACATCGCTCCTCTCACCAGGTTTCTTTGTTTCTGTGGTGCCGTTCTGCTGCGGTGCAGGTTGTTCTTGGTTCGGTTGTACGGGGCTTCCTGCAGATTGTTGGAACAGTTTCTCTCTGACCGACAGAGGAACGGTGGGGATGGGAGGAAGCTTTTCTCTCCATGAAGGACCATCTTCTTCTGTCAGCGCCTTCGTCATCCTGAGACACAAACAAAAAGAGACGAATTTAAGAAGGATAAAAACCTTGTTTAGTACTTAATGTGAGTAGAGAGATGGATCGAGACCAATCCTTCATTCTCAGATGATAAATTAACTAACGTAAGAGTTCAGCTATGTTAATGGCACCATAAATCTAAACTGAGCTTTTTCGGTTTGGTTTCATGGCTCCGGCTTAAAGAGGGGGAAAAAAACACCTGAGACAGTTACACAGAAACACACCAATATGACAAATAACACATCTCGACATCTTCCTGTTTCTTGTAAATAAACGTCAGAGTGGAAAAATGTGACATCGCTGGATTGTGTTGCGTCTTTTTATCCGTCTCTGATATCCTCACACAAACACAGGATGAGCAGCCTACAGTTCAGGTACCTGTTGGTGCCGTCGTGAGCCGCTGCGATGTTGAAGTCGATCTGCAGAGCGGTCTTGTAGTCGACGTACGCGTGTCTGTAGCGCTCCAGAGCTTCGTAAGCAGCGGCGCGACGGAGGAGAGACTTTATGTTGAACGGGTACAACTCCAGAGACCTGTGAAGAACAAATATAAACAGTTACATATCAATCTTAAGAAATAAGCCACTATATAACAAGACATAAACAATATAAAATGATGAAATAAGTCAAGTAAAAAATGACGTACTTATTGCAGTCTTTCACACATTCTGAACAGTTGCCGTCCTTCAGGTAGCCGGCTGCACGATTTGTGTACAAAATGCCCAAATCCTCCGGGTTATTTTTACCTTGACAGGAAATAAAGACTCTTTAAGAATTTCACCAAGAAGAAAAACTTGTAATGAGACAAATAAATTATGGAAAGAGGGAGAAAGAGAGAAGAACAACTAACAACAGATTCATTTTTACTGGGGAATATTACTGTGACGATGTTTCTGGAAAGACACGTAACTGTTTTGAGTTTCAAGACATTATTTTTTTTAACTGCTTTGAGAAGAACATACTAAATTTAATTGAACAGTTTGGGTTAAAAATAAAACTACATCTACATGGATTCAATGTGTAAGAGATTTTAAGGAAGATTGATTCAAATCTTCACATTTAAGTTAGTTGCTTTTCTGTAGCCGAGTTAAGACACACTGAGCCTCTGACCTAAAGAACACAAAAGGACTTAAAACATTTCTTTTTAGCAGAATATTTGACTTTTAATTAACCTTGCTGCTTTTATGCTTTTTATTATGTTTTATTTTTTTAATCTGTCTTTTACATTGATGCTTCTACCTTGTAGCACTTTGAGATTTGTTTCAAATGTAAAGTGCATTAAAAATAAAATGTATAATTATGATTATTATTATCATTACTAAAAGAAAACAGCAAGATTCAAACATTTGACACAAAATATGATGGTTAGTTTTTGTAATGTGTATAACTTAGTGGTATCAATTGGGGGTGATAATAATTTCTAAATATTGTCTGACAGGGATCAAAACATTGTTCATTTAATTGTATTTGTGGTATGAAATCCATATGCAGGCAGGTATCCTCAGGTAATAGTTAGTTTAATGATACTTACTGGACTTCTCCAGCTCTTTGATGGCCTGAGTGTAAAGATTGGTGGCCTCTCCGTACTGGCCCGTCTTGAAACATTCATTTCCAGCTTGTTTCAACTCCGTCCAGGAGCGGGGGGACTTATGTTTCTGAGGCATCGCGTCTTATTTATCTGTAATCTGTAAAAAAAAAAAAATGAAACAACAAAAGCTGGTTACCATCTGTGCATGAAAATGTCTGAACTGATCACTGCGTCAGAGAAGAAGACTGCTTATATAAACCACGGGAAGCCACCTAGAAGCTTCTAGTCACCTGAACTATAACACTATTCATGTTTCCTGCAGAATTTTAAAGAGACTGTGGTGGCTGGACCTCAGTCTGACCCTCTAGGGGGGTCCAGTGGCACATTTTTAAGTCAAATGTATCATTCTGGTGCACTCTGAGAGCAAAATTAAGAGATTATATCTATAAAACATAAAGAAAATTGTGCTTTAAACAATTTAGTGCCTTAGTACTTTAACTACTGGTTGTATGGCTATGAATGGTGATGACACAGCAAAAAGTTCACACCCACAAAGCATGGGAAAGAAATTTCACCAGTTCTTAAATGTTCCAAACCAACCATCAAAAAAGGACTAAAGTCCGTATTTCAGCTCTTAAACAAAGAGAGCAGAAGTGATTACCCAAGTTCAACTACTTCACTATGGCAGAGTAGCTCTGGTTCAGGGTGAGATGCTTTACTGAACGTTTTAGAGAGTGTACAGACATGTTTGGCTCACTATGAAACTGTGGTGGCACAAATTAGACCATGGTGGACCGCCACAGTCTATATAATTAATGGGAAACATTGCTATATGCACATGTTTGGGGTTTTGGGGGGCCTATATCTGTAACTGGTCATCTGTAGGGCTGAATATCGGTACTCTACACCTTAAAAGGTATCAAGTACCAAAATAAATCGATACCAAGTAGAATTGAAACATCTCCCGTCAAACGACACCTGCAATCGATCCTTTTTGCACCCAGAGCAAAAAAAATTATGACAATTTGTACGCAGACATTCTTCAATTTAATGCGACTTAATGTGATTGGCCCACTGCCACAAGTATACGTCTATGCACATACACACATAGATTTATAAGTGTGTGTGACATATGCTGTGACCCACATGCTGATTTTTAGCACTCAATCATTTAGCAATCAAATCATTTAGATGTGGAGGAGTTGGTGGCAATTTAATGCAATTTAAGGCTTTTGTTCGCATGATGGGTATCAAATAAGGTACTCAAATAGTATCTACCACTTTAAGGGGACTTGGATTGGTACTAGTTAGGGGTGGGGGGAAAAAATCAATACAGCATAGTATCGCGATATTTTGCATGACAACTTTGTATCGATACACAGACGCCAAGTATCAATCTTTTATTATAGAAACTGGAAATGCCAATTGGGGACATAATTTGCCGGTGAAAAAAGGTAATGAATTGCAATACGCAGTATATCGCAATGTATTTAAAATCGTAATAATATTGATTGATTGATTGATGGTACTTTATTGTCAGACAGGTCTGAAATTTTTCTTGCGTCCATCAGCAGCTCCCTTGCAAACAAAAACCATGCAACACTAATACACAAAAACAGTGACAACAGACAAAGCAGTGACCTATCAGCAGATAAAACAGTGACACATCAAACTCTACAAACAACATACACAGCACATTAGTGTCCCTTCACCTGGTCCTTGCTCTTGACTTAAATTCAGTGTTTAGCATAAGGATCGATTGATGTACAAAGGAATGAGCATACTGAGACATAGTGTGCAGCCGAGCAGCGCACCAGAAGACGTAGTGTCTTCACCTCTTAAACTTAAAATATTGTATCGTGACACCAGTATCGTGATAATATCGTATCATGGAGCCTCTGGTGATTCCCACCCCTAGTACTGGTATCCTAATTTGTGGTGGTTGTTAAACCATACCCAACCCTCATACCCAACTACTCATCCATAGTTTATAACAGCTGGAGATGAAGATCTTAAACCTGCCCCTCTCAAATAAGTGGTGTACTATGAAACAGGAGAGGACAAATAGAGGAGGTTTGTTATTTTTAATGTGGTTCATCTCCCTGTTTGACACCGTTGTCATGGAAACGTCACCAGCTGGTTAGAATGTTGTCATGATCCTGCTGCTACTGCTGCTGCGTTCACGGACCCACGTAAAAAATGTTACACTGGAGATTATATGTTTTAAACTCCTAATTTAACACATACAGATTATATATATATTTAACTGTATCTACTACACCGCTTTTAGATGTAGTATAAATGTAGCTGAACAGGACCAGGGGACACAAACAGATGCAGCTGCGTCAGTGGCGGAAGTGCGACAGCTAGCTTTTCCTTTTAATAACAAGTTTAATCCCATGTTATAAAAGACAATAATCCGTAACTACACGCACTAATTTATCTTGTATAAATTAAATGTCTAATGACAACACCGTTGTCATGGAAACGTTAACAGCTGGCTACAATGTTGTGATGCTGCTACTGCTGCTGCTGCGTTCACGGACCCACGTAAAAAATGTTACACTGGAGATTATGTTTTAAGCTCCTAAAATTACACACACAGAACATATATTTATATATATAATTTTATCTACTGCAGTTTTTTTTAGATGTAGTATAAATGGAGACACAAACAGCTGCAGCTGCGTCAGTGGCGGAAGTGCGACAGCTAGCTTTTCCTTTTAATAACAAGTTTAATCCCATGTTATATAAAACCAACATTAAAAGTTGATATTTTTAACGAAGGCCTTAGAACATGTTGACACTGTTGAATGTATTTATTGTCACCTGTATTTATTTTATTTTTTTATTAGCTATATTTTTGAGCTAAGTCACCAGCTAAGTTAGCATGCTAACCGTTGCTAATGTGAGGAAGCTCCTCACTTCTTACCGGGTGCAGTGTATTGAGGCGCTCCTCGTCTTCCTCGCTACGCAGAGGACTCGGTAGAAACGTCTGGGTTGACTATAAGCAGCTGAAAACTAACATTACCCTGAGTACTTTCTAGTCCTGGTGGTTTTAAGACACACGCGGCTGTCTTGTGGCCGGTTTATGAGAGGGGGAAGGTGGGCTACTGCCGGCTGAGCTACAGTCACTTATCTTTTTTTTTCCTAGGAAGGCGAAGTTATGACCCGCCTTACTCGGCTTCTGATTGGCTACTGCACATTGCCTTCTTTGGTTGGGTTGGTTAGGGATAGAAGGGAAACAGCCAATCATAGGCCGAGTAGGGGGCGGGTCATGACTTTGCCATCCTAGGAATAAAATGTCGCGTCACAGGACGGTTATTATAGTTTTATGTTGCTTTCGCTTCGGTTTACACGCTGCGTTCAAGTCCTTTCGGAAATTTGTAGGATGTTGGATATTTGTAGCGCCCCCTGATGGACACATAGGATGATCAATTTGTTGAGAGAAAATTGCAAATTCATTGTTCCTTTTTTAATGTAAAAGTTGCAATAATTCAATGTAAAATGGAAAGTATACAAGTACAGTACAGTGTATTTACTTTACCGTATTATGGAAATCCCAGGAACATTGCATATGTTTATATCTCATATACATCTCAGATTTGCTGCACATTGCACATTTATTTTTATCTGTATGAGGGTATATTCTGTATATAAAATCTCAGGGTCATTCACATGTATATATCTCATTCGTATCTCATATTTTCTGCACATTGCACATTTATTTTTATCTGTATGAGGGTATATTCTGTATGTAAATTAAATATTCACATGTATATAATCTCAGGCATTTCTCCATGTTGCACATTTACATAATGCTGATTTTTTTTTTTTTTTTACAGAAAAATCCATTTTGTATATAGTACTTTTATTTATATTATAATATTTTTTAATTTATTGTTGATTCTATTTTTAGCACACTTTCACCTTTACACTGCTACTTTCTTTTCCACTGTACTGCTGTGTCAGTTTTAATTTCCCCCAAGGAGGATCAGTAAAGGTATATATTATCTTATCAGCAAAATGTACTTATATCAAAAATAAAGGTTGAAAGAAATGCCAGTCAAATGTAGCCTATTTATAGGGTCAAAACTAAAAGTGGGCTGCTATTATGCTATTAATTATTGTATTAGTGGAATAAATACTTATGTCTGTTCAAAAAATATTATTTTTTACATTTATTTGTATGCAGTTAAGGACTGACACTGAATTTAATAGTCCTGAGTCCTGACCTCAAAATATCCAAAATAATTTTTTTTAAAAACTTTATTTAAAGCTGCTTGATCATTAACTAAATGTGTTTCCTTTCTCTGTGTCATTTAATCCAGTTTAGTGAATTTCATTATCAATACATCAAACAGTGTTTGCAAATGAACAGAGAAGTTCATCTTTCTAGAATTTACCATCTGAAGCTGCTTTCTTTACAAGGTGAAAACTCATCTCTACCATATTTTCCAAAAACCATTAAACGCATCATGAGACAGAGGGCAGCAGTTGTTCTTGTTTCTATTTATGAGAAACAGAAATCAAAGAGAAGTGTGTTCTTTCTAATCAAAAGTGAAAAATGCTGATTCATCTGCCTTTGGTTTATTTTATTATGGAGGTTTTCAAAGTGGAAGGTGGGGCTAACCAGGTGCCCTCAAAACAGTTTCAGGGGAGTTTCAGTGGATGGTAGTTGAAAAAACAGTGTTACACTAGTTATTACATTATATATCAAAAGGAGATCAGATAACATAGCATAAATGTGTGTGATTTGGTTAAAGAGAGCGTTCAGTGATACAGTAGTTTTGGAGAATTTTTATTGTTTTTCCCACTTTCTGATGGAGCCATAAACTAATAAAAAACTAATATTTTATGTATTTAGTGCAGTCTGAAGTATGTCAAACAAATATCAGGGTATCTTGGCTCAGTTTTTGAGTATATATGGGATAAAATAGCATAATGATGATCCAATAGTCTCAGGCTTTGAAAACCCCTGTTTTATTACATTTAGTGCAACTTATTACTTAACTAAAACTGTATTTCCTGCATATCTATTTTCCCTATTTGTTTGTTTTTAAATGCACCTTTTTGCCTCATGTGCAGCACTTTGATTTGCCTCTGTGTTTGAAAAGCTTGTTCTTTTGTATGATTAGTTTTCATATTACAATGAAGTGCCTTTTCATCTGTGTTTCCATTAAATCAAGCACACCTTGTCTCCAACAGTAATCCAGGATTTAAAGGGGAAAGTTTTGTGTCAGGTTGTTTTAATCAAATAACATTACACATTTTTTCACTTTCATTCATTTTTTGAAATTTGTTTTAAACATTTTATTTGTGCATCTTACAGATTCAATAAAAACATAAAACAGTGCAAATACAACTTGAGATACAGGATACAAGATACAGGCCAGCTTGTGCAGCATTTGGTTGACTTTTCTTAGCCACAGGGAGGCACTTCAACTCCAGCTCTGGATTTCCATTTACATCCATTGTAACTGTGAATGAAAGCTGACTACAGCTGTTGTCCTCTGCAAAGGAGCGAGGCGCAAACCCTCCAGAACCACATTTTTAGAGTTTCAGTGGAGTGCTCCTTTAAATATAGCTCATGATAATGCATACTTGGTTTTGATCTCATATCTTTCACTGCTGTTGTCAATAGTCCAACTTGTGTCTTTTACAGCTCAATGGTTTCTTTCTAGAGCTCCAATTTGCCCAAATATTGAACACCAAACAAGGAAAAATCCAAAAAGAAGCACAGACTTATTTCTACCCCAACAGTTACAGAAAACGGACCATAATGCAACAAAATGTGGCGCTTTGACTGATTTTCATAGCTGCTGAATGTAAAAAAAAAAAACAATATGCATGTGTAGTATTATGAAGGCTCATTTATTTGTGCAGCACATTTTAACAAGGCAGTATTTTACATAAAAAACAAGTGTCAAGATAGGCATCAAGACAATATAAAAACACTTTAAATACAATCAAAAATGTATTAAATTGGAAATAAAATAAAATGAGATAAGTTAGAATATAATAAAACAGGAGAATTCAAGTTACAATGAAGAGAGTAAGATGTTAACCCTCAAATAATTCCTTGAATGCAGCGACTGTATTGCACACTAAAGACTAAATGATATATGATTGATGATACATGTATGATATCCTGTGAAAAGTGGTTTGTTTACGATAGCAAAAATGATTTCATACATAAACTGGTGTAAAAAAAACCAACTGAAATATGTGACGTTTGTGACATTTTTTGCTTCTGAGTAACAGTGCTCGACTTTTGTTCTGCAAACCTCGACTTTACATTTGGACGTAGACGCTGGCGCTGCCTTTAGCATTTCTGAAAACGGAGCAGTCGAAGTCGGCCACAAAAGTCCTCTCTCCGATTTTGTAGGGAGTAATGGGCAACTTGACCAGTACTCTGTGATTTGGAGGCAGATTTGGGATCCTGTGGATAACACAAAGAAACTGTTGTAAGAAACAGGAAGAGCAAAACTCACAAATGATTGAGTTTGGTGGTAAAACTTTTACATTTACATGTTGCCCAGATTTTGGACAGTTTACTTTTAAACGAAGCAGCGCAAAACCTCCCAATATTTCAACCAGAGCTGCCTGTCAAACCATTCATTACTTTCATACATAATGTTACTATTCTTTAATATACTTTTATTACTATTGTTTGTTTTTGTACTTACTTATTATTTATTGTTCTTTATTCTTTTTATTAATGCTCTTCTATTTTACTGTCCACTTGCTGCAGCAATAATGTAAATTTCCCCCATCGTGGGACTTATAAAGGAATATCTTATCTTATCTTACATGTCTGGTCACACACACACACACACACACACACACACAGACACACACACACACACACACACACACACACACACACACACACGCACACTGACCTGTACTGAATCTCCCTTCTCAACAGGCCACTTCCAGAGATAGTCATAACGCAGTCCTTCAGCGTCTCCTGGACCGGGTTCAGGAACAGCAGCTCCACAGTCATCTCCTGGTACAATCTGACCGGACCGACAACCTGGGACACACACACACACATTTTAACTGTTTAATGAAATACGCTCAGTCAGGCAGCCAAAACAACAAACACTTAAAACAACCCAACAGACGACAAGATGAGAGAGAGAAACAGAGAAACAGAGTGGAAAAGCAATGCAGTGTTGGTGTTAAATGTTTTATCTTGCAGAAAACAGCAAAACCAAACTACATACATCGCCAATTCTTGTTCCTAATGGGACAAAAACTACACCACAAACAATGTTTCCTAATTCTGCAGGAATTTTTGGCCGGTGAGTGTTTCTTTGTGTGTGTGCGTGCGTGTGTGTGTGTGCGTGTGTGTACAGAGCTGACAGCCGCTAAAAGGTTTAGCACACACAGGACTGAACACATCGTTCTTACATAATAGTCTCACAATGGGACAAAAGTCACTAATGATGACATGATGACGGACATGAGTAAAACAGAAACTGGAATTTTAGAAACTAGATTTGAGATGTTTTACTCACTTGCAATCAGTAGGATAAAACAGCTGACCTTTTTTCAACATTATTAATTGATTTCACTGTTACCTAAAGCCAACTTTATTTTGTCCAACACTCTTCCTCCATCACTAATTTATTTCAAACACAGCCGATAACCAGAATGTAAAACACAGCTGATTTTAGGGGGTCTTGGACTGCTTAATAAACACTCATCACCCTCTAAAAACCTCCAATGTATCTCCACTCTTTGCATGTTCATAGATGAGGAGCAGCTACTTCTCTGTTTAGTACTAATTACCAAATATTATCATTCTAATACGCTAAAACTAATATAATAATCCTGGCAGACATTAAACACGCTTTGTGTCAGCATGCTTAGGTTAGCATTTAGCTCAAAGTTGCTGTTGCTGATAATAAAGCATAAAGTACAAATGATCACCCAATTCAGTGAAAGCAGTGATGATTATATCTGTAAAGAATGCAGTATGGAACCATCCCTGTGATTTTCAGGCAATTAAATGAAATAAATTCATATTTCTGATATTTAAACAAATTTGACCCAAGGATAACAGGAGGGTTAAGACAGATGTTGAACAAAGCTGGAAAGTTTTAGAAACAGAAGGACAGAGGTTGAAGTTTAATTAGATATCTACTGACTTTGATGGAGATGGGAGGGTCCATCAGCACAACATCATCTTCAGCCAGGTATGAGTAGATTGGCCTCTCTTTGTCTGTCACAATGACGGAAAACTTCATACTGTCAGAGTCCTTCATGTATTTATTGTAGATTAGGAATGGGACCACGATGGGGATGATCAGATCTGAAAGAGAACATTTTTCACATAAATCTCAGGGTATTTGGGGTATATTTGTCCAAGCTTAGAGAAAACTTGCCTTTGAAAATTGAATGAAGAAGACAATTAAGCTCTATGTCCAGAAAAACATCTCCAGAACAAGAGTTACCTTTCCCAGGCAGCAGTGTCTCAAGCTTCACGTCAGTCTGGATGCTCCCTACTGGTGAGCCGTAGTACGTCATGCCCTGGACAGAGGTGGTGATGGACAACAACCTGGAAACTTTGCTCTTACTGTTCAGCACCAGATTCAGATTCACATCCTGACCGTTCACTGGCGCGGACACCTGCAGCGCCACACAGTGGGAAGAATGAGATATCAGTCATACTGTACATGGACATATCCTAGTATCATCCAGTATTATAAACAATATTTACTTTAAACCACATCTTATGAGTGATATTTCTTCAGTATAGCAGTACAGCACTGATGCACAAAGTGAGGGTAACACTTCAAAGTCTCCCTCTACTCAAAAATATGCTTTTCCTTTTGTTACTTCAGCTGGATGTTTGAGGTTCACTGTGCAGTTTGACACTAGAAGGATGTTTTCATTCGTCTGCTCAAAGTGTAAAGTTTAATGAGCTCAATGAAAATCAGATGTTAAGGGTCTACGAGCAGGATTTGGGACATCAAAGTTAGTTTAGAAGCCAATACAGACTCAAAAATGGCCATTTAATATGCAAATAACTACATTACAATGTGTTATAAGCCAATTTTTAAAATTATTGCATACTGCTTACACAGACTTAAAGTAAAGTGCTACCAAAGTGGTATTTTGTTTAGTTTTAAACAACTAACCAGTGGTGTTGCACCAACTGTTTTTGAGGGGAAGGGGAAAAACCAGTCCAGAATACCATTTAGGTTGACTACGGGGGCAGTTTGATTTATCAAAACCAGAATTAAACAGAAACAAATTCAGAGTGTTTGTGTTTGATAAGGTTGGTGCAAAATGCAGAATTAAAAGTTACATTGAAGGAATCAAACACTCATGTTGTGACTCCTGTCCCCCAGGATGCCCCTGAACCTCTTTTTAAAATTACTACTAACTAAATAACTACGACTAAACAGTTTTATAATATCCAAACCTCATACTAAGACATGCCATTTCGGTCAGCTACAGGGGCAGTTTGATTTATCAGAACTTTTGCTTTTGTTGATGTCTTGATGGAAGAGAAAATGGAGTTATCAAAAGTCTCTATTTTTGATGAGATTGGTGCAAAATACAGAATTAAAAGTTATGTTTAAGCAGTCAAACACTCAAGGATATGCTACACCACCAGCTAGTGGATTTGCTTTTGCCTGCAGCCATCAGAGTGCTGCATTCACACCCAAAATAGCATTCTTTGTTTGGGTGTGTTTTACACCCACATACAAGCCCTGCCACAGTATCTATGATGACAGTTAACTGTTACAAATGTGCAGAAGTCCTGAAAGATGACTTTTCTATCTTGTACACACAAAGCACAAAACATTACTTTATCTTTTAAGGCTTCAAGGTCTCCATATACATTTTCTATGGTTCTTTTTTTTAAACTCTCTTAGATAGGAGACTGTACAGACATGGCTAGAAAGGAAAGGATACGCAGGATAAATACTGAACAATATTAATTAACTATAGGGTGTGCTCCTCAGTACTTAACGATGATCCATACTCAGCATAAGTGTAATACCAGGGCTAGTGTGCGTTCATGTAAAATCCCTTGAGTAAATAATGAGGCCAAATGTTTTTGTTTTCTTTACACTGGTGCCATGTTGTGGAACAGCTTTTTGTTACACACCTAGTTTTTAAAAACGAAAGGGGCTCATAGAAGTCAGGTTAGGACTTATTGACAGAACAGGAACACAGATTTATACCGAAATCTACAATGACATTTGTACTTTAGTTATAACATTTTATTCACTTATTTTTCTGTGGGTGTTGTTATTTTTTATCTTCTCCTTTTCAATTTATCCCTTGGATTTAGCTTTTGTGCATGTGATCCATAAATAAACTGTATCGTATCGCAACATATCATATCGCAACATATCATATTGTAACGTAACGTAGCATATCGTAACATAACGTAACATATCGTGAAGTATCGTATCATCCACGGAACTAAATGTTGGATTTTGCTTTTGTGCATGTGATCCATAAATAAACTGTATTGCATCGCAACATATCGTATCGCAACGTACCGTAAGGTATCGTAACGTAACGTAACATAACATATCGTAACGTATCGTAACGTATCGTATCATCTA
Source organism: Scomber scombrus (assembly GCF_963691925.1). Classification (NCBI taxonomy): domain Eukaryota; kingdom Metazoa; phylum Chordata; class Actinopteri; order Scombriformes; family Scombridae; genus Scomber; species Scomber scombrus. Next base: position 30,773,349 of record NC_084972.1, on the reverse strand, counting down.
CGGAACTGAATAATATTATCCCTTGGATTTTGCTTTTGTGCATATGATCCATAAATAAACTGTATCGTATTGCAACATATAATATCGCAACATATAATATCGCAACAGCATATTGTAAGGTAACGTAGCATATCGTAACGTGAAGTATCGTATCATCCACGGAACTAAATGTTGGATTTTGCTTTTGTGCATGTGATCCATAAATAAACTGTATCGCATCGCAACATATCGTATCACAACATATAATATCGTAACATATCATATCGTAACGTAGCATATCGTAACGTAACATATCGTGAAGTATCGTATCATCCACTGAACTAAATGTTGGATTTTGCTTTTGTGCATGTGATCGATAAATAAACTATATTGCATCGCAACATATCGTATCGTATCGCAACGTATCGTAAGGTAACGTAACATATCGTAACGTATCGTATCATCTCCGGAACTGAATAATGTTATCCCTTGGATTTTGCTTTTGTGCATGTGATCCATAAATAAACTGTATCGCATCGTGTCGTATCCTATCGTATTGTATTGTATCGTACTTGGAACTGAACAATGTTATCTCTTGGATTTAGCTTTTGAGTGTGATCCATAATCATATCATATCATACCTGGAACTGAAATGTTGTGACTCCTGTCCACCAGGATGCCCCTGAGCTTCTTCTTAAAACGACTAACTAACTAACTAACTAACTAACTACGACCAAACAGCTTTATAATATCCAAATAGAAAACCTTCACAATGAGACATAAATTTAGGCTAAAAATAAAAAAGATCCATCCTTTTCAATAACTTCAGAGACTGAAGCTTCTCTGCCGTACCTCATCAAACCGCATGGACACTTTTGGCGGTGGAAGTTTGCCAGCTGGGGATTCTCCGTTCGTGTCTCCACCATTCCCGTCCACCTCTCCGTTCCCCTGCATGCCTCCATTCTCCCCTCCCTCTCCAGTTCCTCCATTCTCCCCTGTGCCCCCTGTTCCTCCATTCTCCCCTGTGCCCCCCGTTCCTCCATTCTCCCCTGTCCCCCCTGTTCCTCCATTCTCCTCTCCGTTCCCCTCTTCTCCTCCATTTTCCTCTGTTTCCTTGGTGATGAGACTGGTCACAGCGCTTTTAAACACAGATCTCTCCTTCGTCGTTCCTGTAAAGGTAGTAATTCAGTCAGTTTTCTGCTGTTGATTGTTTGATTTGTGACGTGTTCGCCTGGTAAACTCACCCTCTCTGTGTTTGTAGGAGTCAGTGATGTTCATCCTCTTGTTGGAGCCGACAGACTTGGTGGAGATGTTCTGACCGACTCTCTTTGTATCAGAGAAGATTTTCTGTTTGGAACCATCACGCCGGACCTGACAGGAAACAGAGACAACATAAACATCATTTCATAAAACAGATTATCATTTTTAAAACTCTTATTTGTAATTTTTTTTCACTAAAGGTTTCTGAATGTGTTGCTGATGAGGTTATAAGACTGACCAGCCAGTCAATGCAGTCTGCGTTGACCTCGGCGAAGACAAATGGGACGTCGTATTTGAGGTCCGTGTCTCCGTTCAGGACGGCTTTCACCGGAGCTGGACCGCAACAGTACACACCTACGAGAGGAGAAATCATTAAAATCAACACACAAGAAATATGAGACTCTGTAACCACAGAACAAACTTAACAACACATTTTTAACATTTTATAACATTTATTCATGCACCACTACTGATATGGCTCTAAGAATAACAAAATCATCAAATAATAGTGATATTTTCAATTAATGAAAACTCAGAACTTGCATAATATGAATTGGTAGTCAGGAGGTGGTTATTAACATTTCAATGGGAGCACATTTTAAATATCATATCTTAAATAATCTCTGTAAAAAAACAAGACTTTAACGGGGTCAGAAGAAAGTTCTGATGAGTTATGTTTAGTGCAAAAACACATTTATTCCTAAATCCTGGTTTAGATGATCATTTTTGGGTAACATTGGCAATAAAACCCTTTGCATGTACAATTAAGCTCTGAAACAAGGTCATCAGAGCAGAGTAAAAAAAACAGTAAAATCTGTACCATCGCTCATCTCCTGCGGAGTTGGATCCAGAACTTGCCAGCCGTTATATTTGCCGTCGTCTGTCAGATCTGGCCGCCTCATCCACGCCTCCACCCACACGTGATAGTTCCTGAAACACAACACAGCGTTTTAGTGGACTGAAACTAAAGGACAAGAACATTCAATCTGTCTGGAGCCCCTCCATCTGCCATAAGAGCCATCTAAGCTGTAATCATGCTTCAAATAACGTGTATGGATGTTATGGGAAAGCAAATGAAATACGATGTTAGTCGATATTGAAAATGTGTGTGCTGTTGCAAATTAGCTGAATAAATACGTAGCATTTTAGAAAATGTCGAATTTGAAATCTTAAAATGCTGATTTTGTAAAACAAATTAAGTGACAAACAAGAATGAGAGAAAATAAGATTCTATAAATTCAAAACTGGAATAAAGCACACCATAAACTCAAAATTCAGACCAAAAACTTCTTTGTATAAGACAAATTGTCATGATAAACTCTAATATTTCCAATCTTGATGCAATGTGTCACTTTTCAGCTGATGTTTGACCTACATACTGTAAAAGGTTCATAAACAATACAAGTTAGACTAAGTGCGCTTTCACACCAACAGCAGTTGGTGCGCACTAAACAGTCCATTCGGACCAAAAGCTCTTATTTCGGTTCGTTTTCGTTGGTGTGAAAGCATCAATCGCACCAAATGCCGACCTACTGGAAGATGAGGGAACGTCAATCGGACAAATCTTGATTTGTTTGCAGGTGTGAACGCGGACCACACCTCAGCCTGTATGCTACATCGTAACAATTTTACTGCCTGGTGCGGCCCAAATAATCAATTTAGTGGTGTGAAGGCGCCCTAAGGCTGAGGTGTTGTCCACGTTCACACCTGCAAATGAATCAAAATTGGTCTGACAGCAGTTGGTGCGCACTAAACAGTCCATTCGGACCAAAAGCTCTTAGGCTGCATCCACACTGCAAGCCAAAATCAGATTTTCAGCCAATCTACATTGGAACCAGATGGCTCTTATGAAGTCTGAACAGTCAAAAATCACATGAAATCCGATTTTTGCAAACCAGATCGAAACCACCTTTGGGAGGTAGTTTCAAATCGCATTTGGACAGATGTGTCTGAGTCTGAACAGCTCCAAACACTCAAATCGGATTTGACTGTCCGTGACGTCGCTGTATGTCTCTACGCTACGTCACTCTATGCGACAACAGACCCACGCTTATTCGAGTTGTTGTTGCTAGCTGATATCAATGGAGGCAATGGAGGATGTCGAAAACATCAGTCCTTGGACAGAGGATGAAACCAAATTCTTAATCTTTGGGGAGATGGCTCCGTTCAAGCGAAGCTCGAGGGTTTGTTGTTGCTGTCGCAATTATATGACATCACACAATACACGCTAGATGATGCCTCCGCTCCGACGACGTTGCCACAACAACCAGGTTGTCAGGTTGGTCATTAATGTGGCTCAGCCTGAACAGATCCAAATCCGATTTGGACACTTGCTAAAAACAGTGTGGACAGTCAGGCCTAAAAATCGTATTTGAGAAGGAATCAGATTTGAATTAGATTTGCCTGCTGTCTGAACGCAGCCTTGGTTCGGTTCGTTTTCGTTGGTGTGAAAGCATCAATTGCACTCAGGTGCGCACTAAATCAAGCTGACCGAGACCTCCAAAAAGAGGTGGTCTCGGTGAGGGAAGATGAGGGAACGTCAATCGGACCAATTTTGATTTGTTTGCAGGTGTGAACGCGGACCACACCGGCGTCTGTAATATTAAGTTCTTCTGCGCTGCCTTTAAAGAATCATGGCACACTTAAACACTACACTGTCATGAAAATAATGATAATCTTTATTAGAAGATCAAACACTTCTTTATAAAGCTGCGGTGACTAAGTACTGACATGTTGACATGCTTCATTTCTTTGTTTTGTGTTATAATTACTTCTGTAACACTACTACTTCTTTTGCTCTTGTCTGACCTACAAATGCTGGCAAACTGTTTTCTTCCTCATAAATTAGTACATTGCATGACAGCACATTAATACATTAGGTTCATTAAGGCCCATTACATGTATTTAATTACCTCTTTTAAAAAAAGGAGTGGCATTGTTGTCTGGAACAGCAGACTATACACCCACGAGAATTTACAACGCTGTGTGCCAAACAGAGGAATTAAGCTGTGAACAAGCCTTGACACCACTGACCTGATTATTCTTCAACATAGAAAATTCACACAATCTATTCTTTGCACAACTTTACAGCTCTAATCAATATTGTTATATTAACAACATTAACTGTTCTGCAATTATCTTATTATCACTGCTGATATATATGTAGTCTATGTGTGTGCTTTTATTTGTTTGTGTGCACATTTATTGATCAGTCAGATAGGCCAATGATGCTATGGTTCAAAACTTGGTATAGACACTTTTTATGAGGGGATTCTTAGACCAGGTCAACATTGAACAAGATCATACTGCAAGGGTGTTGAATATGAACAGTATGTAAGGGTTAAAGGTGGGACTCTTGGAGGAGACCAACAACATGCAAATATGAAAATGTTAAGTGTTAAATGCTGATATCAGGTGTGCATGGTGTCTTTATCTGAATCTCACCAGATGCTGTCCTTGTCTGGTCTCACATTGACCCCATAGTCGGGGTGGTTGACGTCGATGGTCAGATTTCTGTTGCTGTCATGGGCTGACTGGTAGTTGGTGATCACGCGACAGGGGATGCCCAGCAGACGCATCACTGAACCAAACACAAATGTGAATCATTCAGATAAGTTTAGATCAGTGTGCACTGGTTCCTCACCTGTTGTAGCTCAATTAGGTAACGATTAAAACCCAGAACAGCTGCTAATATTTGGGTCAATGACAATAAGATAGTGCTTCAGAGTCAGATGTTACCTGAGCACATGACGCCAGCGAACACCCAGCACTGTCCGTACTTGACCGGGTAGCAGCCGCTGTTGAACCACTTTTGGAGGATGTCGTGGCTGCCGCTCCAGTGAGTGGGTGGGACCCCTCCCCAAAACTGGTTTGACCAGCGTCCCATCACGATACCATTGTCATCTTGAGAGTTAATCTAAAAGGGAAGAACAGAAATGATCATGATTTACTAAAACTTCCAACTTTGTTTAAGCAGATTTTGACTCCCCAGATTTTTTCCCGTAGTTCCAAAGTCCTGTTTATATTTTGAAAACCAAATGATTGACATCTGCTATCTTCTTCTTCATAAAATGGAAAAATGTCAGCAAACGATTATCTATAAAACAATTTAAGTCTTATAAACAGATTGTGAAACATATCTGCATTATATTAGTAACTCAGATGTCTGAAGTCTCCTTTTATCTTCCGATAAACATTTTAAATAATTTTATGCTCAACGAGGCTTGTGGATTTTGTCCCTCATCATTTACACTGTCAGTGAATTAGGATGGGGTCTTTAATGGTTAGCATGTACAGCAGGAATGATTATAGCAAGCAAAACATGTTTTAGTGTTAATTTAACCTCCTGTAAACCTGCGTCCTCATATGGGGATATTACATTTTGGGTTTGCTGGACCTTATACTTCATTCTGCTTATCTTTTACCTGTTGTCTTCGCTCGTACACACTTTTTTGTGCCACCTAGTGGTCGCTAAAGCACAATGCATTACTCAGTGTAAAATCGAGATGGCAGGCATCTCGGCCAAGTCAATCAACAGCCGATCCCCAGACAAAAGTGGACCAGGTACAAAACCTTATCAAATGTTATGGTTGAAACTACATTTCTTTAGTTTGATACGCTACACAAATGTGACTAATTTTAGCAACAGCAACAAGCTACGACTGCTAATAAGAGAGTACCCATTTGAAGACATTGGGACTTTATTATCATTGGTGCAAAGGGAAGCTGTTAATGTAAGGAAATAAATAGTTTTATACACTGATTAATCCCAAATATCTAGGGGAAATTACAAATGCATACCATACAGAAGCTCGGGTCTCTGGAGGTTAAGACCGACTTTAAAAAAAGGTGAACTTATCATTTAGTGGTTGAAAACATTGAGGGTATTTCTCTGCATCACATCACTGCTGGATTTGGGACACACCAATCAACAAACTAAGGTCATAAATGTGTCAGTGTGGCAGTATCTTTAAAACACACACACACAGAACTTGTCTTACCATGGCGCTGACCACGCGGCCGACGTAGATGGGGTTACAGCGAGCAGAGACATCGTCAGCCGGGTCCTTCAGGTGTTTGTGGTTCTTGTCCAATATCTTAAGGCAAATCTCCACCATGTTGTCCTCAAACTGGACAGAAAAACAGACACTTCTTACACAGGATTTACAATATAAAATTGTGTGTACATTGTAAAGATCCCACCTATAGGGATTCACAATAATTCAACATTGTTAGTGAGGATATGTTGACATTCATTTACATAATTCAGTTGTCAAAATTAATAATTATTATTATTATATTGTAATTAAAAACTAACTAACAAACACACCTGAAGTGACATTTGCAGGTATGTTTACATTGCTGTTTAATGTGCCGCAGCTGTGTAGCTAATTGACTGGCTGCATACTGACTGAGAGTCTGTGGCTCTTGTGTTGAGTATCAGGATGCTGTCAGGCTCGGTGTGACCGTCTGATCTCCCAATGTTCATCATGAAACCAGCAGACTACAGCGAAGAACAGGACACCGGCCACCACCGACTGATAAAACATGTATGTGTCTGTGTGTGTGTGTGTGTACCTGTCCATAGTCCCAGTTCATAGAAATTAGGTAGTTTCCACTTCCTTTGTAGATGATTCCTCGTTCATTCATCACATACTCCTGTCTCTCCGCCTCATCGGGCAGAAACACCCAGTCATCTACAGAGAGAGCAAATTAATACAGATAGATAGATAGATAGATAGATAGATAGATAGATAGATAGATAGACCTACCGGGGCACCAGGGGTTGAAGAGCACCGCGGGCGTTGCCAGCAGCGCTTCATCATCTTTGTGCTTCACAGTCAGTCGGTACTCCCCTATTGGGGTGTCAGCCGGGGGGGTGATGTTCAGGGTCAAGTTGCCCATGGAGCTGTTGTGAATCTCCATCTTCCACACCGCCTTTGCTGATGATGAACGCCGCGCATTGTCTGGGACACCGAAGGATGACTTAGTGCCCCGTTCCTCTGAAGGGTGTTCTCCTGTAGAGAGAGAGAGAGAGAGAGAGAGAGTCATTCAGTCATTTAAAGTTGTAACAGTACTCTAAAGTCATCCATTCATCATTTGTCACTGACTGAACCTTCCTGTCAAAGTTATATTTTCCTGAAAAGACCAAAACTTGTATCCCTCTAATTTATTTCAATCCAGTAATTTATCCATCACTTATCTCCTTAAAACCTAATTATCAATGGGTATATGGATCTCCATTGTTGTCCAGAAACCATCAAAAAAAGTAAGAAATTAATTAAATGAGAGACTAACCGGTTTCTGCAGTGATGGTGAGTGGGTGGAGGTCATGGTTGAAAGATTGCGACAGTTTAAGGGTCAAGATGAAGGGCTGGCCTCGCCTCACGATCAGCCTCTCCACTGAAATCTCATTGGTGCGGTGTTCGGTGTTGTTGGTCTTACAGTGCAGGTCGACTCCGTTAAACACTGAAAGAGATAACAAACAAGTTAAATGAAATTACGGCACGATTTGTTTTATATTGTTACTGACTTTGTGGTTTAACGTCACACTAGGGCTGGGTACCATTTAAAAATGACCAAGTACCAATCCAAGTACCTTTAAAGTGATATCGATACCAACTGAGTACTTCATTCGATACCCATCATGTGAATAGAAGCATTAAATTGTATAAAATGTAAAAAAGTCTTCAAATTATTAATATTTATTAAATATTATTCACCAACACAGACGGGTCGTAGCTGCGGTGGCAGTGGGCCAATCACGTTGTATTAAATCGCCTGCGTTGATTGGTTGTGAGTAAGTCACATAAGTCATATTTTGTAACTCTGGGTGCAAAAAGGATCGGTCGCAGGTATCGTTTGACGGGAGACGTTTCGATACAACATGGTATCGACTTAATTCGGTTGATACCTCAAAAGGGTATTGAGTATCGATACCCAACCCTATGTCACACCTTGCTTCATATACATCTGAACTTTACCGTAGTGTGTGTCACTGCACAATGACCTTACTGTTGGGCATGATTCACTTTCAAACCTGACAAGGCAGGTAAACTTTACTTTTCAGCCTGGTATGAAGAAACACATCCACTAATCTGACCACACATCCATCACATAAATGCAACCGCAAACATAGGAAACATAAGCAAACAAAGAAGCCCTGTAAATCCTACACAACAAATTACCTAATGTGTAATTAGCTCATTCAACTTCAGTGATGTGTGGTTGAAAAAGTTCCTTGAGGTTTATTCTGTGGTGTACTTAGCTCTCTCTGAAGCTGTAAGCACTACTTAATTTGGTGATTTGCAAGTCAAAGGAAGTCTTGTCCCTCTAATTGGTTACATACATACTGTAAAACCACTGTTTCAGCATTTTAACGACAATATTTCAATGTGAATCAAGGTTAAATACACTGGAATATAGAAAAAAGTTAAGTCTTAAACCAGTTTAGACCTATTTTAATCTGGCTTTTAGATCTGTAAGATTCTAATACCTTTCTTATTAGATACATAGTAAATTATGTTATTACGTAATGAGTTTCCACAAGGTTACAGATCACTTAATGCCTTGTTTAAATATCAAATAGAAAATGATTAATGGTCTGAGCAGCCTCAGAGAGACATAATGACATGCTGAGACAGGCACATAAGGTGAGGTCAGCATGTTTTAAATTAATTATTTTGTGTAGCAGAAGTGGCAGAAACTAAACTAGGGTGCGGTGTGGAGCGACAGGTGGTTATGCAGAACAAAATAAAGTGAAACTTATACGGAATTGCGTGGTGAGTAAATGTTTGAATGAATGGGGCAAGACTCAACGTGACGGTGTGGAAAAAGCTCCTCAGCTCTGTGGATGAAGGGTCGGGGCAAGACGTCAACTCTATATGGCATGCTGCAACACCTCAAAGGACTTGCGTCAATACCGTCACAACTTGAGGAAAAAAATGCAATTTTCCACAGTAGGATTCCTTTTCCATTGTTGCTTTCATTTCAGTAACTTAATGGATGTTACAAAGATTAGAAAAAAATCAAGGTACTCAAAGGATTAACTGGTGCCATGAATGTTGACTTAAAATCAGACTTTACAATGCAGCAAATCTCCCCAAATAAACCACAAAATATATCAACCAAACTATCTCATCTTAAAGCTTCATCATCAGTAAATGAAGTTTGCATGTTATGAGGGATTTAGAATAGATTTTTATTGTCATTGCAAATATACAATGATACTCACGCTTTGAACAGTCCAATTTGAGCATAAAAAAATTATATATATACAAATAACACTAATACACACACACACACACACACACACAAATGAGCCAAAACACACCTCACTCATTCCCATGACCACATACACATTCATACCCATACCCATAACTATACAACTGCTTCGTTGTTCCTGTCAGGTAAAGGTTGTTTGCTGGGCTTTAACAAACAACCAGTGGTGTCCTTTTTCTTGTGAGGACAAACATCAAAAAATACTCAGGTTAAGAAACCAAAGAATCCCAGACATAATCCCAAATTCACATCCTACATGAAGAAGGTCTGAGGACTGAAACGTGATTACATGGTCTACAGTGTATGGATCTACTGGTTTAAAGAGTTTCTGATCCTGTGACCCTGTCAACAAAGCTTTTACTGTGTGCAAGAACTTTGTCAAATTAAAATAATATGATAGGTCAAGAATTCGACTTACTGTGTTGTGCATAAAATGTGTCAATCTTATAAATGAATAAACTGCAGAACAAAAATACAAGAGTGTACTTCCTGAAATTCCTAACTTCTTCTTACAGCACATATCATGCAAAAGGCGACAAATGACAGACAACAGGCAGCGAATATCTGCCCACACATGAAATGTACAACTTTCAGATTGTTAAAAAGTCGTGACGGGCAGGAGAAACTGAAAACATGACAGATGTTGGATGTGTTTCAGGTGACGAAACGGTATTACTGTACAAGTAAAAATCAGGATATTCCTGTATTCTGCAGACAGGCGTTTCATCACCCCTATGTGAGAAGCAGCTCTGTTACCTTCGTTACACACAGTAACACATATGATGTCATCTGGAACGGGGTGTGTCTGACGCACCCACTCACAGACACACACACACGTACACACACAGATTCTTTTCATATTGCATTCAGCAGCCAAAGTATGCTTTTTTATTATCTTGTATTTAAATTGAATATTCTTTATCTTAAACTACTGTTTTATGGTTTGTGTGTGCATGTTTCTGTGTAATCTAACAAAAGACACCCGACAACGGCACGTTGAATTTAAAGTATGCAAAATATTTTAGTTATTTAAAATGCATAGCGTACGTTGTATATTTTATGGTCAGCAATTGTGGAAGCACGATGTATTGAATCTTTTTGTATGATGTGATATATTAATAAAGTTTATTAGAAGTAGTATTATTACTTATTAGAATTATTTGACCAGCAGATTTGTGTGTTTATAACATGTTGACTGAAAGTAACTGATAAGGTTGGAAGAAGCTCTCACTCTGTTGCTCTCTCTCTCTCTCTCTCACTCTGTTGCTCTCTCTCTCTCTCTCTCTCTCTCTCTCTCTCTCTCTCTCTCTCTCTCTCTCTCTCTCTCTCTCTCTCTCTCTCTCTCTCTCTGTGTGTGTGTGTGTGTGTGTAAAGCAATAACGGCAATGATGATAACATTTCAGTAGAAAAGTTGTGTTGAACTGATTTTCACTCTTACTCTCACTTTCTTGTACTTCCTGACCTTTTGTTTAAGCTTCTCCATATTTCACTTAACCACATAGTGTACACTAATAATGTAAGAGGTTTCTAGAGAAGTACTCAAACACATTTCTGTAAAACAGATTTGACACTGAGGCTGTGATCTAATATTATTGTTAGTTTCTATTCATGTACAATATAAAGTCCATATTGGGTTGCATGTATCCCCAATATATGACATTTCAGCTGTGCAACAGTGTATATTTGTTAAAAACATATGCACCAAAACACCACAATAAGTCCATCATTCTTACACTCTTCATATAAATGCATGCTAGAAAGTTTCAGGTGCATCACAGAGACTTACACAGGTAAAGGAGGAAGAAGGAGGAGGAAGATAAAAAGAAGATAAAACATTAGAAAGTACTCACTAGATGTGGATTCTGTCGTCATCTTTGCCGAACTTTCTCTCTTACAGTAGTAGATGTGAAGATGTGTAAATGCAGCCTGGCAGACAGTCAGCAGCACACTGACAAGTGAACCAGCGCTGATGTAATTTATACACCTGCCAAGCCCAACCCATTTCATGTGAAACACGTCTTTCTACCTGCATTTTTTTAACCACATCCTGTTTGTTGGCCAGCCGCTGGTCGCTCAGGCTGATGCTGTGATTGATTTTACATAACACAAATCATTTTAGCAGGTTTGACAGCCAAAGTGATTTATCATGCAACAATAATAATCATGATAATCCAAGTTGACTGAGAATATAAATCAACACATAAACATTTATTCACAAAGGTTTCTCATTTCATTTGACCACCTTTATATACTTCATTTTGAGGTGGAGTAACCTGCTGGAACTACAATCTTGGCTGGAGGCTAATATGTATTTTTTATTTAACACTGCCTCGCCTCTCCAGAGTTAAACCTCTTTGAACAACCCTCTCCTCTGAGCTGACAGGTGAACATCATCATGGTACATTTGGGAATCGGTTTAAAAAGATGCCAATTCAAGATAAAGAAGTTTTAAGTTAAGATCTGCATAAAAATGCAGTTTTACAAGTTTACATCTGTATGGACCTGTCTTGTTAGTGTGTAAATGAGCAGCAGTATATACAATGTACTTAAGGTGCATTCCTATGCTAAATAAAACTACATTTGACAATTCAAGCGTGACAATAGAGCCCTCGATAGTTGCAGGTGTTTGTAGTATTTGTCAAGCAGTAGTGTGTCCGTGACGTTACTGCGACACTACCATGTTATTTTGTATGACAGAAAAAGATTTAGTATGTCCCAGTACACAGTGTGTCGAATGCAGCATGACAGAAATACCAGGATGTCCCACTACATCTGGTTGCATTTTGCAAGTCAGCATGATTTACTGGCATTTCTGAGCCACAATCCTCAGCGTAGTGGAAGATCACATCAACTGAGCTGCCGAGAGGGAACAGACCAATGACAGACGCTGCAAATACAGATGAAGCAGTATTAACAATTGTATTCATACTGCATGCAACAGTACATATGTTGTAATTGCAGCTGCAGTATGTATAAAGGTAAAAAGTAGAAATATGTGACTTCACTTTCAGTCGAGTGTCTTTTTTTTTAAATTTTGTGTTAGCCTGTAAGTTATAATTTTGCATTGCAGATGTTGTTACATTTTTATGAAGTTGCTTCAACTATTTTTTCCAAGTAACCTAAAAACTACCTAAAACTACCCACATTTGGGACTCAGGATATGTCGATCTTCGACCTCAGTGAGGTACAAAATGTACATCATAGATTATAATCAGGCACTCAGAAGGTTGCATAATGTTGTAAAGCCAACTAGAGACAAAATTAAACAATATGTAGTGAAATCAACATAGAAAAAAACCCCTATTGTTTTCTATATTAGTTTGACTTGTGCCCATCATCATCATGCATGTGTGAGTTATTTTTTGATGATGTTATCCATTTATCAATTTCCAGGTAACTATAAGCACCAATCCATTCAATACAAATAATGATCTCCATTCAAATCAGTCACCTCTACCATCTCTGAAAAGGTGTCATTGATAGAAACAGCTATAACTCTCAATCTTATAACAGGTTCAATATTATATAGAGCTATTTTTTGTACAAGAAAAGCCTTTGAATTATACTTTGGTCTATCTCGGTGTTGAGTCTTATTGAGTATATGTGTTAGAAGTTACTTGTATCATTTTAACTACGTTAATGTGAATCACAGGAAGAGAAAAGCCGACGAGGAACTGACAAAAAGAAAGAAACAAAAGCTGAAACACCGTAGCAACTGACTCATCTGGAGAGTAGTCAGCTTGGGCAGTGTGTCTTTTGTATGAGATAAAATATTATTCTGCTTTTTTTTATTTCCTTTATGTTTCGTATGATTACAGTTCTGTCCGTCTGAATAGTGTGCCATCTATTATTATGACAGGATTGGGCAGTGGCACGATGTGGCGGATTATAATTTAGTCATTAAGGTTGTTGGCTTTTGTCACGTGTGAATCAGGTGTGTGTCTGTCTGTCTGTGTGTGTGTGTGAGACAGTTTGTTGGGAGGGATTTTTTTTAAATTCCTGAGAGTGAGTCAAAAAGTTCACATTCAAAGTGAGAAATGTCAGGACTCGGTGACGTAAACGTTGAGCAACTCCTTTCAAACAATAGTGCATCACATCAACTCCCCGTTTCTTAATCTGCTGTCGGGAAAAAGAAGTAGAAGATGAAACTATGACCCAATAAATGATCACATCTCCCTCCATGTTCAACACAGCTGTTTTAGTACTCACGTTCCTCTATTGTCACTCTGACTCTGTGGGAACATTTTCCACAGTTTGTTAAATCTGCTGTTTTAACCCTTACATGCTGTTCATATTCTCCACCTTTACAGTATGTTCCCCTCATAAAAAGTGTCTATACCAACATTTGAACCACAGATGTGTTTAGAAAGCATCAATAGTTAATCTGACTGATCAATACAGTTTCAGAGAGCAGAGAGAGTGTATTTTTTAGGTTTTACGCCACTCATTTTTGGAGGAAAAAACAGCTACTATCACACAATAATGATTTAAATGTATTTAATTGAAACTGGAAATTATAAGAACTTTATGGAGCTGTGGGGTTTATTGTATAACCATTAGAGCCATCAGTCTTCACTGCTACATCATAAAAAGAAATCCTCATAACTACTATCTTATTAAAACTATTAACTATTCATTTAACAAAAAAGACATGTCAATAGATACCGGTCAAATTTGAACCAATGACAGCCTCAATGGACAAATATTTGTAGCACCTATACAAAAGTATAAGACGTTAAAATATTTTTGGGCCACTTTAAGAAAAGTTATCAAATTTCAGGGTAAAAGAAAACAAACATTTGTGGTGTTTTTACAAGCTGTCAAATGTCAAAATTGTCAAATTTGAGAGACCTGCCTTCCTGTTCTCATGTGCTCTTTCAGATCATTTTGGTCTGTTTCTCTCTGTTATATTATACTATTTGGTTAATCTGTTTAATTTTGCACGAGTGTGTGTTTTTTTTCAGAGTATGATTTGGACATTTGTTTGCCTTTATTTGACATTAGCTGGCAGAGAGGCCAACAGGAAACAAGGGGAGAATGGCGTGCAACAAAAGTTTCTTGTCCGATTCATACCAGGGCGTTGCAGTTATTTGTGATTAAGTGGCAACCATTTGTCTACCAGGGCGCTCCGTTACTGACATGACATTTGTATCAGATTAAATGACGATGATGAGGAAAGTCTGTAAACTCCACTACAATCATTTGTCATTTATGATTGACAACAGCCTGAGGATCACAGGGCAACTCCCATCAATTTATTATAAATTTGTCATCGTCACTTCTCTTCTTCTACGTGCTCTGTCGGAAAAACAAACACTTCCTTGTCTTTGGCTCCACATTAAAGAGATATTAAAAGATGGTGAGAAACTGCTTCTTCAGGGAGTTATCTCACATCTCATTAAACACATTTAATCTGGCTTTTGTCTCTTTTGTTAGGTTGTTTGTCTTAATTATTCTGTTTTCATCCCTGAGAAGGAAAATATTGTGTTTCGAGGTGTTTATTAATTTTAGTTTTATGTGAACCAACATTTTTTTAGAGGCGTGTGTAGGGAGGAGCATTTCAAAGTAGATAAATAAACATATATAACACATAAAATTGTTAAAAGAACCCCCTTATGGAAAGGAAATAATTTTAATATATGTATTTGTTTTACCATGATGCATAAATCTACACTACAAAAAAAAGAAAACTATAAACAGAACATAAATAAATAAATAAGGTCAACTCTGTCAAACCACTGTTTCAGCCTTCAGGTGGAGTGATATGATTCATTAGATTCACAGACATGCCACTCCCATATTTCTACTTCCACAGAAAACATCTCAAACACCAAACTACTTCAACTCTCTTTTCTCAAATTGCCTGAATCCATTTTTTATCTTTTCATCATTTTTCCCTCTTCAACTCCATTTCAACACATCAAGTATTTCTTCATGATTTACCCCAAACCTAAGATTCCAGTTAAAATGTTCTGTTAGTAAAATATAAAAAAAGAAAGAACAAACTGTAACAATGTGAAATAGAAATATTAACTACTGTGGTTAAGTAAATGTACTTTTCTGCAATCCACAAGATAAGTCAAGAGCAAATAATAAAAATGTACATTTATGATTGTTTCTAATTTTTTTCATTCATCCATTGATGTTGAGCAATTTTTACATTTATTTATACACAGTTAAGGACTGACACTGAATTTAATAGTCCTGAGTCCTGACCTCAAAATATCCAAAATAATTTAAAAAACACTTTATTTACCACCTGAAGCTGCTTTCTTTACATTGTGAAAACTCATTTCTACCATATTTTCCAAATACACTTGAACGCACCATGAGACAGAGGGCAGCAGTTGTTCTGTTTTTATTTCTGAGAAACACAAATCAAAGAGAAAGTCTCACATTGTTACTGTTTGTTATTTCAAATCAAAAGTGAAACATGCTGATTCATCTGCCTTTGTTTGACTAATTTCATCTCTGAACTTTGGTTTCTTTTATTAAGGAGGTATTTATAGTGGGAGGTGGGGCTAACCAGGGGGCCTCCAAACAGTTTCAGGGGAGTTAGTTATTACATTATATATCAAAAGGAGATCACATAACATAGCCTATGTGTGTGATTTGGTTAAAGAGAGAGTTCAGTGATATAGTAGTTTTGGAGTATTTTATTGTTTTCCCCACTTTCTGATGGAGCCAGAAACTAATAAAAAACTAATATTTTATGTATTTAGTGCAGTCTGAAGTATGTCAAACAGCAATATCAGGATATCTCGGCTCAGTTGTTGAGTATCTATGGGATAAAATAGCATAATGATGATCCAATAGTCTCAGGCTTTGAAAACCCCTGTTTTATTACATTTAGGGCAACTTATTACTTCGTTAAAACTGTATTTCCTGTATATAATTTTTCCATATTTTACTTGTTTTTACTTATTTTATTGTCTTTGTTTGTTTTTGAATGCAGTTTTTTGCCTCATGTGCAGCACTCTGTTTTTGAAAGGCTTGTTCTTTTGTATGATTTATTTTTTAATATTACAATGAAGTGCCTTTTCATCTGTGTTTCCATTAAATCTAGCAAACCATGAATCCAACAGGAATCCAGGATTTAAAGGCATTATTTTGTCCATCAGGGGAAAATCCATTTACATCCATTGTAACTGTGAATGAAAGCTGACTACAGCTGTTGTCCTCTGCAAAGGAGCGAGGCGCAAACCCTCCAAAGCCACATTTTTACAGTTTCAGTGGAGTGCTCCTTTAAATATACTTCATTATAATGCATACTTAGTTTTGATCTCATATCTCCACTACTCTGGAGAACCAGGAGACAGTTGGAGTGATACCTCTCCGCTCTGCAAGGCATCATTTTGAAGTTCAATCATTTGTTTTTCCCTGCTGTTGGGTAAAGTGGATAATATTTTAATCAATAGTCCAACCTGTGCCTTTTAAAGCTCAATGGTTTCTTTCTAGAGCTCCAATTTGCCCAAATATTGAACACCATACCAGGAAAAATCCAAAAAGAAGCACAGACTTATTTCTACCCCGACAGTTACAGAAAACAGACCATAATGCAACAAAATGTGGCGCTTTGACTGATTTTCACAGCTGCTGAATATTAAAAAAAAAGACAAAATGCATGTGAAGTATTATGAAGGCTCATTTATTTGTGCAGCACATTTAACCTTCGTGTCGTCCTCCCGGGTCAAATTGGCCCCGTCTGTTTGACTGTTCCTTCTTTCCTCCCTTCCTTCCTCCATCCCCCTTTCTTCCTTCCTTCTGTCCTTCCTTCCTCCCTCCCTCCCTCCTTCTTTCCTTTCCTTTCTCCCTTCCTTCTTTCCTCCCTCCCGCCTTCTCTTTCTTCCCTCCCCCCTACCTTCCTTCTTTCCTCTTTCCTTCCTTCCTTCCTCCCTCCCTCCCACCTACCTTCCTTCCTTATTTCCTCCGTCATTCCTTCCTCCCTTCTTCCTTCCTTCCTTCCTTCTTCCTTCTTTCCTCCCTCCCTCCTACTTTCCTTCCTTCCTTATTTCCTCCTTTATTCCTCCCTTCCTTCCTTGACTTGAGGACAACAGGAGGGTTAAATGCAATCAAAAATGTATTAAATTGGAAATAAAATTTAAAAAAGTTAGAATATAATAAAACAGGAGAATTCAAGTTACAATGCAGAGAGTAAGATGTTAACCCTCAAGTAATTCCTTGAATGCAGCGACGGTATTGCACACTAAAGACTAAATGATATATGATTGATGATACATGTATGATATCCTGTGAAAGGCGGTTTGTTTATGATAGCAAAAATTATTTCACTTTTGTTCTGCAACCCTCGACTTTACATTTGGACGTAGACGCTGGCGCTGCCTTTAGCGTTTCTGAAAAAGGAGCAGTCAAAGTCGGCCATAAGAGTCCTCGGCCCGAGCCTGTAGGGAGTAAAGGGCACATTGACGAGTGCTCTGCGATTTGGAGGCAGATTTGGGATCCTGTGGATAACACAAAGAAACTGTTGTAAGAAACAGGAAGAGCAAAACTCACAAATGATTGAGTTTGGTGGTAAAACTTGTATATTTACATGTTGCCCAGATTTTGGACAGTTTACTTTTAAACGAAGCAGCGCAAAACCTCCCAATATTTCAACCAGAGCTGCCTGTCAAACCATTCATTACTTTCATACATAATGTTACTATTCTTTAATATACTTTTACTACTATTGTTTGTTTGTGTACTTACTTATTATTTATTGTTCTTTATTCTTTTTATTATTGCTCTTCTCTTTTACTGTCCACTTGCTGCAGCAATAATGTAAATTTCTTATAAAGGAATATCTTGATAGGAATACCTGATTTAGATTATTTAAATTAAAATTTGCTAGTTTTAGACTATTTTATGTAGGTAGAGTTTTTGTTTAGAAAACTTGAGAACTTTGGCTTCTGGCTTTTGTTAAATGAACAAAAAAGTGGTTTGTAGAGAAACAAGGTTTTAAAAAAAGTAGTTTTGGTGTATCAGCACAAAAAGGCATATATTAAATGAGCACTAGTATTGACACATTTAATATCATAGATCTAATACACACACACAAACACATGATCATCACTGAAATAACTGACTGCTCAAATCAATCATTTACAAAGTGAAATGCCCAAAAACATAACAGCTTTTACTTATTTTCATATAATTAAGAATTATATGAAAATAATTCTTAATTATTTTCACACACACACTGACCTAAACTCAATCTCCCCTCTCAACAGGCCACTTCCAGAGATAGTTATAACGCAGTCCTTCAGCGTCTCCTGGGCCGGGTTCATGAACAGCACCTCCGCAGTCGTCTCTCGATACACAATGACCGGACCGTCAACCTGGGTCACACACACACACATTTTGACAGTTTAATCAAATACGCTCAGTCAGGCAGCCAAACAACAAACACTTAAAACAACCAAACAGACGACAACATGAGAGAGAGAAACAGAGAAACCGAGTGGAAAAGCAATGCAGTGTTGGTGTTAAAGGTTTTATCTTGCAGAAAACAACAAAACCAAACTGCATACATCGCCAATTCTTGTTCCTAATGGGAGAAAAACAACACTACAAACAATGTTTACTAATTACGGAAGAGGATTAGGGCCACTGTGGGGAAAAAAAGTGAGTTATGACTTTTTTCTCAGAATTCTGACTTTAAACTCAGAATTCTGACTTTTATCTCAGAATTCTGACTTTTTTCTCAGAATTCTGACTTTAATCTCAGAATTCTGACTTTTATCTCAGAATTCTGACTTTAAACTCAGAATTCTGACTTTTATCTCAGAATTCTGACTTTTTCCCCAGAATTCTGACTTTAATCTCAGAATTCTGACTTTTATCTCAGAATTCTGACTTTAAACTCAGAATTCTGACTTTTATCTCAGAATTCTGACTTTTTCCCCAGAATTCTGACTTTAAACTCAGAATTCTGACTTTTATCTCAGAATTCTGACTTTTTTCTCAGAATTCTGACTTTAATCTCAGAATTCGGACTTTTTTCTCAGAATTCTGACTTTAAACTCAGAATTCTGACTTTTTTCTCAGAATTCTGACTTTAAACTCAGAATTCTGACTTTAAACTCAGAATTCTGACTTTAAAGCATAGACTGTATATAAGAAATGGACATAACATTGCTGCTCGGAAGCCAATAGTTTCGGATCTGGGCAGTGCCATCTTGAAAATTTCAGGTGCATGCCGGGAAAAATAAAAACACGGATTCTACTTATATGGGCATCAGGAGGAGAAAGAGGACAGAGCGGGGTAGGTTGCGAGGGCTGGATCTACCACAGTCTACACCGGCAACCTGGTGATGCTAACCAAGTTAGCTGTTACGACTAACTATAACCACAAAACTCCGGAGAAAACTGTCGGTGTGAAACAAGTTCACGGCTATTTCATGCAGTCTATCTGTCCGCGCTCCTGAACCTGTGAATCAATCAACCTGTCAATCACGACGTAGCCACGCCCTAATGCGTACCCTGTTTTATTGTCAAATATAAGATCAGGGAGACCAAATTTCACAAATGAACATCATACTGCATTGAAGTAGGCTTTAAACTAGCGATTGAGAACATAAACACATTTTGAAAACGTTTACTGAGGTTATAAATCAAGTGAGAAGTTGGTGAATTCTCCATTGACTTGTATAGAGACGGAAGTCCTTTTGACACCAAAACGGTGGCCCCCTGGTGGCCTTTTGATAGAATGCAGTTTTAAGTTACTTCCGCGTTGGCCTCATTTCAGAGGACCGGAACTCCCCGCCTGGTTTAAAGTCAGAATTCTGACTTTTTTCTATTCTGAGAAATAAGGCTCAAAAACTCACTTTATTTTCCCACAGTGGCCCTAATCCTCTTCCGTACCTAATTCTGTACTTTACTGAAGTGCAGGAATTTTTGGCCGGTGAGTGTTTCTTTGTGTGTGTGCATGTGTACAGAGTTGACAGCCGCTAAAAGGTTTTAGGACTTTATTTTGTCCTAAACTCTTCCTACAATCACTAATTTATTTCAAACTCAGCTGATAACCAGAATGTAAAACACAGCTGATTTTAGGGGGTCTTGGACTGCTTAATAAACACTTAGAAACCTATGAAAACGTCCAATTTATCTCCGCTCTTTGCATGTTTATAGATGAGGAGCAGCTACTTCTCCTACTTTTAGCCATGCTATCAGTCTGCCATATTATTCCAGACTTAAATATTTTAACAACTATAATATTGATTGCTATGAAATATAGTACAAACATTCCTGGTACACAGAGGATGAAACTGACTAACTTTGGAGATACACTGATGTTTCCTCTCGTGCCACCAAGAGTTTCATGTTTGTTAATGTGACAAATATTCTTTAAAGACAGACGTTGAACAAAGCTGGAAGGTTTTAGAAACAGAAGGACAGAGGTTGAAGTTTAATTAGCTATCTACTGACTTTGATGGAGATGGGAGGGTCCAGCAGCACAACATCATCTTCAGCCAGGTATGAGTAGATTGGCTTCTCTTTGTCTGTCACAATGACCGAAACCTTCATACTGTCAGAGTGCTTCATGTATTTATTGTAGGCTGAGAATGGGACCACGATGGGGACGATCAGATCTGCAAGAGAACATAGTATTTTTTCACATAAATCTCAGGGTATTTGGGGTATATTTGTCCAAGCTTAGAGAAAACTCGCCTTTGATAATTGAATGAAGAAGACAATTAAGTTCTGTGTCCAGAAAAACATCTCCAGAACAAGAGTTACCTTTCCCAGGCAGCAGTGTCTCAAGCTTCACCTCAGTCTTGATGCTCGCAACTGGTGAGCTGTAGTACGTCATGCCCAGGACAGAGGTGGCGATGGCCAGCGACCTGGAAACTTTGCTCCTACTGTTCAGCACCAGATTCAGATGAACATCCTGACCGTTCACTGGCGCGGACACCTGCAGCGCCACACAGTGGGAAGAATGAGATATCAGTCATACTGTACATGGACATATCATTGTATCATCCAGTATTATGAACAATATTTACTTTGTACCACATATTGCGAGTGATATTTCTTCAGTATAGCTATACAGCACTGATGCACAAAGTGAGGGTAACACTTAAAAGTCTCCATCTACTCAAAAATATGCTTCTTGTTACTTCAGTTGGATGTCTGAGGTTCACTGTGCAGTTTGACACTAGAAGGATGTTTTCATTCGTCTGCTCAAAGTGGAAAGTTTAATGAGCTCAATGAAAATCAGATTTTAAGGGCCTACGAGCAGGATTTGGGACATCAAAGCTAGTTTAGAAGCCAAAACAGACTTAAAAATGTCAATATATCTGTATATAACTATATCATAGTGTGTTATAAACCAGTCTTTAAAATGTTTGCATACTGCTTACAAGGACTTAAAGTAAAGTGCTATCAAAGTGGTAACATCTGTCTATTTTGTTTAGTTTTAAACAACTAAGCAGTGGTGTTGCACCAACTGTTTTAGAGGGGAAGGGGCAAACCAGAATGCCATTTAGGTTGACTACGGGGGCAGTTTGATTTATCAGAACTTTTGCTTTTGTTGATGTCTTGATGGAAGAGAAAATGAAGTTATCAAAAGTCTCTATCTTTGATGAGATTGGTGTAAAATACAGAATTAAAAATTATATTAAAGCAGTCAAACACTCAAGGATACTAGATACTGGATTTGCTGTTGCCTGCAGCCATCAGAGTGCTGCATTCACACCCAAAATAGCATTCATTGTTTGGGTGTGTTTTACACCCACAAACAATCCCTTTAACAGTATCTATGATGACAGTTAACTGTTACAAATGTGCAAAAGTCCTGAAAGATGACTTTTGTATCTTGTACACACAAAGCAAAAACATTACTTTATCTTTTAAGGCTTCAAGGTCTCCATATACATTTTCTATGGTTCTTTTTTTAAACTCTCTTAGATAGGAGACTGTACAGACATGGCTAGAAAGGAAAGGATACGCAGGATAAATACTGAACAATATTAATTAAATATAGGGTGTGCTCCTCAGTACTTAACAATGATCCATACTCAGCATAAGTGTAATACCAGGGCTAGTGTGCGTTCAGGTAAATTCCCTTGAGTAAATAATGAGGCCAAATGTTTTTGTTTTCTTTACACTGGTGCCATGTTGTGGAACAGCTTTTTGTTACACACCTAGTTTTTAAAAACGAAAGGAGCTCATAGAAGTCAGGTTAGGACTTATTGACAGAACAGGAACACAGATTCATACCGAAATCTACAATGACATTTGTACTTTAGTTATTACATTTTATTCACTTATTTTTGTGTGGGTGTTGTTATTTTTTATCTTCTCCTTTTCAATTTATCCCTTGGATTTAGCTTTTGTGTCTGTGATCCATAAATAAATCAAATGGTATCATATCGTATCGCAACGTAAAGTATCGTATCGTAATGTAACATCATACCCAGAACTGAACTGTTATCCCTTCAATTTTGCTTTTGTGTGTGTGATCCATAAATATTTTTTTTTATATTATCGTATCGTATCACAACATACCGTAACGTATCGTATTGTAACGCATCGTAACGTAACATTGTAACGTAACATCGTAACGTCACATCGCAACGTAACATATTGTAACGTAACCTATCGTAACGTAACATATCGTAACGTAATGTATCGTATCATCCACGGAACTGAACAATGTTATCCCTTGGATTTGCTTTTGTGCATGTGATCCATAAATAAACTGTATCGCATTGCATCGTATCGTATTGTATCGTACTTGGAACTGAACAATGTTATCCCTTGGATTTGCTTTTGTGCATGTGATCCATAAATAAACTGTATCGCATTGCATCGTATCGTATTGTATCGTACTTGGAACTGAACAATGTTATCTCTTGGATTTAGCTTTTGTGTGTGTGATCCATAATCATATCATATCATACCTGGAACTAAAATGTTGTGACTCCTGTCCACCAGGATGCCTCTGAGCGTCTTCTTAAAACTACTACTAACTAACTAACTACGACCAAACAGCTTTATAATATCCAAATAGAAAAACTTCACAATGAGACATACATTTAGGCTAAAAATAAAAAAGATCCATCCTTTTCAATAACTAGGGACTGAAGTTTCTCTGGCGTACCTCAGCAAACCGCATGAACACTTTTGGAGGGTGAAGGTTGCCACCTGGGGTTTCTTCATTCGTGCCTCCACCATTCCCATTCGCCCCCCCTGTCCCTTCTATTCCTCCATTTTCCTCTGTTTCCTCGATGGTGAGACCGGTCACGGCGCTTTTAAACACAGATCTCTCCTTCGTCGTTCCTGCAAAGGTAGTAATTCAGTCAGTTTGCTGCTGTTGATTGTTTGATTTGTGACGTAATCGCCTGGTAAACTCACCCTCTCGGTGTTTGTAGGAGTCAGTGATGATCACCCTCTTGTTGGAGCCGACAGACTTGGTGGAAATGTTCTGACCGACTCTCTTTGAATCAGAGAAGATTTTCTGTTTGGAACCATCAGCTCGGACCTGACAGGAAACAGAAACAACATAAACATCACTTCATAAAACAGATTACCATTTTAAAACTCTTATTTGTAATTTTTTTTCACTAAAGGTCTCTGAATGTGTTGCTGATGAGGTTATAAGACTGACCAGCCAGTCAATGCAGTCGGCGTTGACCTCGGCGAAGACAAATGGGATGTCGTATTTGAGGTGGGTGTCTCCATTCAGGATGGCTTTAACCGGAGCTGGACCACAACAGTACACACCTACAAGAGGAGAAGTCATTAAAATCAACACACAAGAAATATGAGAAGACAATAAAGTGTTTTCCACAGTATCTTTTCATTTTGATTTATTGTGAAATTGGACTTGAAGCCATTATGCATTTGACATTTATTCATGGCATTTTTTTCAAAATGATATCTAAAATAATATCTGTAAAAAACAAGACTTTAAGAAAGTCAGAAAATTATTCTGATGAGTTATGTTTAGTGCAAAAACACATTTATTCCTGTTTAGATTATAATTTTTGGGTAATACTGGCAATAAACCCCCTGCATGTACAATTAAGAAAAGAAACAAGGTCATCAGAGCAGAGTAGAAAAAAAAACTGTACCATCGCTCAGCTCCTGCGGAGTTGGATCCAGAACTTGCCAGCCGTCATATTTGCCGTTGTCTGTCAGATCTGGCCGCCTCATCCACGCCTCCACCCACACGTGATAGTTCCTGAAACACAACACAGTGTTTTAGTGGACTGAAACTAAAGGACAAGAACATTCAATCCGCCTGGAGCACCTCCATCTGCCATAAGAGCCAACAAAACTTTAATCTTGCTACAATTATCATGTTATGGGAAAGCAAATGAAATAAGATGTTAGTCAATGTTGAGCAGATGAGCAGAAAATGTGTGTGCTGTTTGCAAATTAGCAGAATAAATATTTACCGTTTTAGGAAATTGGTTTTGAAATAGGAAGGATAAACACAAAATCTTAAAATGCTGATTTAATAATAAATAAGTCAAATAAGATTCTATAAATTCAAAACTGGAATAAAGCACAAAATAAACTCAAATTCAGACCAAGAACTTCTTTGTATAAAACAAATTATCATGATAAACTCTAATATTTCCAATCTTGAATCTTGACTGCAATGTGTCACTCGTCAGCTGATGTTTAATAAAGGTCCAACAGTACAAGTTAGACTACTTTGATGTACTGAATACTTTGAAATATCACGCTTTGAAAAGATTTGATAAAAATCTGGAATGGTATTTTACTTATACTGCTTTTCTTTATCTGTAGGAATATTAAGTTCTTCTGCAAATGCTGGGAAACAGTTTTATTCCTCATAAATGAGCACATTGCATGACAGTACATTAATACATTACGTTCATTAAGGCACATTTCATGTTTTTAATTACCTCTAAAAAAAAAAGGGAGCGGCATTGTTGTGTGGAAAAGCAAACTATACACCCATGG
The DNA here is from genome assembly GCF_963691925.1 of Scomber scombrus. NCBI lineage: Eukaryota > Metazoa > Chordata > Actinopteri > Scombriformes > Scombridae > Scomber > Scomber scombrus. The sequence continues at coordinate 30,747,891 of NC_084972.1, read as the reverse complement.
GAATTTACAATACTATGTGCCAAACAGAGGAATTAAGCTGTGAACAAGCCTTGACACCACTGACCTGATTATTCTTCAACATAGACAGTTCACACAATCTATTCTTTGCACAACTTTACAGCTCTAATCAATATTGTTATATTAACAACATTAACTGTTTTGCAATTATCTTATTATCACTGCTGATCAGTCAGATAGGCCAATGATGCTATGGTTCAAAACTTGGTATAGACACTTTTTATGAGGGTATTCGTAGACCGGGTATAATTGAACAATAACAGACTGCAAGGGTGTTGAATATGAAAAGTATGTAAGGGTTAACGGTGGGACTCTTGGAGGAGACCAACAACATGCAAATATGAAAATGTTAAATGTTAGGTGTGCATGATGTCTTTATCTGAATCTCACCAGATGCTGTCCTTGTCTGGTCTCACATTGACCCCATAGTCGGGGTGGTTGACGTCGATGGTCAGATTTCTGTTGCTGTCATGGGCTGAATGGAAGTTGGTGACCACGCGGCAGGGGATGCCCAGCAGACGCATCACTGAACCAAACACAAATGTGAATCATTCAGATAAGTTTAGATCAGTGTGCACTGGTTCCTCACCTGTTGTAGCTCAATTAGGTAACGATTAAAACCCAGAACAGCTGCTAATATTTGGGTCAATGTCATTTTGGTGTCCATATGGTTTAGTCCAATTTAAAGGGGTTAAAATTAGAAAATAAACGTATGAATAACTTTCACACATTTTTTTTGTGGACCCAGCATCAAATTTCTGCTTTTAATCCAAATGACATAAAACCAACAAAAATAAAAAATGTACATTTTAACAAACCTGCAGTTGCATTTAAGACAATTTTAAGATAATCTTTGAATTGCTCATCTTGCCAACCCTTATTTGTCATTGACCCATTTACTTAATTTTTACAGTAGTGTGCAACATTTTTAGACACTCTAGTTACAGTTATTATATTATTGTATGTTCAGCAGGAAAAGAGCATGGAAACAATAAGATAGTGCTTCAGAGTCAGATGTTACCTGAGCACATGACGCCAGCGAACACCCAGCACTGTCCGTACTTGACCGGTTGGCAGCCGCTGTTGAGGATGTCGTGGCTGCCGCTCCAGTGAGTGGGTGGGACCCCTCCCCCATACTGGTTTGACCAGCGTCCCGTCACGACACCATTGTCATCTTGCGAGTTAATCTAAAAAGGCAGAGACGGAAATGATGATGATTTACTAAAACTTCCAACTTTGTTTAAGCAGATTTTGACTCCCCATATTTTTTCCCGTAGTTCCAAATTCCTGTTTATATTTTGAAAACCAAATGACTGACAACTGCTATCTTCTTCTTCATAATACGGAAGAATATCAGCAAACGATTATCTATAAAACAATTTAAGTCTTATAAACAGATTGTGAAACATATCTGCATTATATTAGTAACTCAGATGTCTGAAGTCTCCTTTTATCTTCCGATAAACGTTTTAAATAATTTTGTGCTCAACAAGGCTTGTGGATTTTGTCCCTCATCATTTACACTGTCAGTGAATTAAGATGGGGTCTTTGATGGTTAGTATGTACAGCAGGACTGATTATAGCAAGCAAAACATGTTTTAGTGTTAATTTAACCTCCTGTAAACCTGCGTCCTCATATGTGGATATTACATTTTGGGTTTGCTGGACCTTATACTTCATTCTGCTTAACTTTGACCTGTTGTCTTCGCTCTACACACTTGTTTGTGCCACCTAGTGGTCGCAAAAGCACAATGCATTACTCAGTGTAAAATCGAGATTGCAGGCATCTCGGCCAAGTCAATCAACAGCCGATCCCCAGACAAAAGTGGACCAGGTACAAAACCTTATCAAATGTTATGGTTGAAACTTGTTTATTTATGCTTAATAACATTTGTAGTTTGATACGCTACACAAATGTGACTAATTTTAGCAACAGCAACAAGCTACAACACTGCTAATAAGAGAGTACCCATTTTAGGACATGAAGGTGTTAATGTAAGGAAATACATAGTTTTATACACTGATGAATGAATTGTGTTAAAGAGTAAAATCAAATCATTGTGACCATATAAGGACTTTTCCCCCCTTCCTGTTCAAAGACAATGCTTAGTTTTTGTACTTATCAGGTTTTACTAATCCCAAATATCTAGGAGAAATTCAAAATGCATATCAAACAAAAGCTCAGGTCTCAAGAGGTTAAGACAGACTTGAGAAAAAAAAGGTGAACTTATCATTTAAAGAAAACAATGTCAAGAAGCATTTTAAAATCTTCATATGTAATGAGAGCACATCACTCAAGCAGTCACGACACCCAGAAAACAACAACAATATCTGAAAATCCTGCTGTTGCTGTCATTTAATGGTTGAAAATGTTAAGGTTATTTCTCTGCATCACATCACTGCTGGATTTGGGACACACCAATCAACAAAGTAAGCTCATAAATGTCAGTGTGGCAGTATCTTTAAAACACACACACACAGAGCATGTCTTACCATAGCGCTGACCACGCGGCCGACGTAGATGGGGTTACAGCGAGCAGAGACATCGTCAGCCGGGTCCTTCAGGTGTTTGAGGTTCTTGTCCAATATCTTAAGGCAAATCTCCACCATGTTGTCCTCAAACTGGAAAGAAAAACGAAAAGAAAGGAGACAATTCTTACAAGGGATTTACAATATAAACTTGTGTGTACATTGTAAAGATCCCACCTATAGGGATTCACAATAATTCAACATTGTTTGTGAGGATATGTTGAAATTTATTTACATAATTCAGTTGTCAAAATGAATGATTATTATTATTATATTGTAATTAAAAACTACAAAATTAGATATTGAGCCATATTGCAATGCATATGTGCATTTTTCTTATGTAATAAAAAACATAGTTGATTGATTTGAACATCAGTTTGATTGTCCTATATGTATTTTATATGTAATGGGATTAATGGATAAAGGGGATTGTTATATAATATACTGTAAATACCAGTTAATATATGAAATAAACAGGCTGTCTAGGTGTTGTTGCATGTAAAACAGCCATTATGATGCCAACGGTGATCACAGGATCTCCAGAAATGTGAGTTCAACTTTAAAAGAGACATCGCCATCAACTCTTTAAAGCATATTTCAGCTGCCATGTTCATATTTTCAACTGCACATCCTTTTAAAGTCCTTCTGAAATCATATTTATTCATCAAAACCTGCTTTTTAAATCAATTTAAATAGGTCTGAATTATTATTCAAATGAAGAAAAAATGTCAGAAATGCTTCTTTTTGCCTCAGTGGCTGGAGGTTCGTGTCTGTGTTTGATTGACAGCAGCTGACAGAGAGAGACAAAGCCACCAAACTGCTGTAGCCTCAAGTCATGAGCAGATGGTGTGTTATTAACAGTGGTATTCATGTGTAAGGGTTAAACCAGCAACAAACACACCTGAAGTGACATTTGCAGGTATGTTTACATGCTGTTTAATGTGCCGCAGCTGTGTAGCTAATTGACTGGCTGCATACTGACTGAGAGTCTGTGGCTCTTGTGTTGAGTATCAGGATGCTGTCAGGCTCGGTGTGACCGTCTGATCTCCCAATGATCATCATGAAACCAGCAGACTACAGCGAAGAACAGGACACCGGCCACCACCGACTGATAAAACATGTATGTGTGTCTATGTGTGTTTGTGTGTGTGTGTGTGTATGTGTGTGTACCTGTCCATAGTCCCAGTTCGTAGAAATTGGGTGGTTTCCATTCCCTTTGTAGATCATTCCTTGTTCATTCATCACATACTCCTGTCTCTCCGCCTCATCGGGCAGAAACACCCAGTCATCTACAGAGAGAGCAAATTAATACAGATAGATAGATAGATAGATAGATAGATAGATAGATAGATAGATAGATAGATAGATAGATAGACTGACTGACCAACCTACCAGGGCACCAGGGGTTGAAGAGCACCGCGGGCGTTGCCAGCAGTGCTTCATCATCACTGTGCTTCACAGTCAGTCGGTACTCCCCTATGGGGGTTTCAGCCGGGGGGGTGATGTTCAGGGTCAAGTTGCCCATGGAGCTGTTGTGAATCTCCATCTTCCACACTGCCTTTGCTGATGATGAACGCCGCACATTGTCTGGGACACCGAAGGATGACTTAGTGCCCCGTTCCTCTGAAGGGTGTTTTCCTGTAGAGAGAGAGAGAGAGAGTCATTCAGTCATTTAAAGTTGTAACAGTACTCTAAAGTCATCCATTCATCATTCATCACTGACACTATTTTCCTGAAAAGACCAAAACTTGTATCCCTCTCATTTATTTCAATCCAGTAATTTATCAATCACTTATCTCCTTAAAACCTAATTATCAATGGGTATATGGATCTCCATTGTTGTCCAGAAACCATCAAAAAAAGTAAGAAATTAATTCAGTGAGAGACTAACCGGTTTCTGCAGTGATGGTGAGCGGGTGGAGGTCATGGTTGAAAGATTGCGACAGCTTAAGGGTCAAGACGAAGGGCTGGCCTCGCCTCACGATCAGCCGCTCCACTGAGATCTCATTGGTGCGGTGTTCGGTGTTGTTGGTCTTACAGTGCAGGTCGACTCCGTTAAACACTGAAAGAGACAAAAACATACAAACATAAACAAGTTAAATGAAGTCTGTGTTTGATTATTTACATCAAACTTTGAAAAGTTAATAAAACAAATGAATAGTATTTGATTTCATTACTATAAAACACAAGCAAGTTAAAGTGCCCAAATCTTGTATTTGTCTCATATTGTTACTAACTTTGTGGTTTAACGTCACACTAGGGCTGGGTATCATTTAAAAAATTACCAAGTACCAATCCAAGTACCTTTAAAGTGATATCGACACCAACTGAGTACTTCATTCGATACCCATCATGTGAATATACCAGCAAATTTGTATGTTAATAAAATTTTGACTGACAGTAACTGATAAGGTTGGATGGAGCTCTCTCTCTCTCTCTCTCTCTGTGTGTGTGTGTGTGTGTGTGTGTGTGTGTGTGTGTGTGTGTGTGTGTGTGTGTAAAGCAATAACGGCAATGATGATAACATTTCAGGAATTCCTGCTCTGTGTAAAGAAAAAAAAGGTCTGCACAACATTTTGTCTGCATTTAGTCAAATCACAAGTAGAAAAGTTGTGTTGAACAGATTTTCACACTTGTACTACTTGACCATCTGCTCGATAACTGGCCAAACATAAACATCATCATATTTCTAGCAGCTCTAGATGGATCCTCAGTTAACACTAATAATGTAAGAGGTTTCTAGAGAAGTACTCAAACAAATTTCTGTAAAACAAATTTGACACTGAGGCTGTGATCTAACAGTATCAGTACTTTTCTATTTAATGCACAATAGAACAATCTATATTGGGTTGCATGTATCATCCCCAATATATGAAATTTCAGCTATGCAACAGTGTATATTTGTTAAAAACATATGCACCAAAACACCACAATAAGTCCATCATTCTTACACTCTTCATATAAATGCATGCTAGAAAGTTTCAGGTGCATCACAGAGACTTACACAGGAAAAGGAGGAAGGAGTAGGAAGGTAAAAAGAAGATAAAACATTAGAAAGTACTCACTAGATCTGGATTCTGTCGTCATCTTTGCCGAACTTTCTCTCTTACAGTAGTAAATGTGAAGATGTGTAAATGCAGCCTGGCAGGCAGTCAGCAGCACACTGACAAGTGAACCAGCGCTGATGTAATTTATACACCTGCCAAGCCCAACCCATTTCATGTGAAAAACATCTTTCTACCTGCATTTTTTTAACCACATCCTGTTTGTTGGCCAGCCGCTGGTCGCTCAGGCTGATGCTATGATTGATTTTACATAACACAAATCATTTTAGCAGGTTTGACAGCCAAAGTGATTTATCATGCAACAATAATAATCATGATAAACCAAGTTGACTGAGAATATAAATCAACACATAAACATTTATTCACAAAGGTTTCTCACTTCATTTGACCACCTTTATACTTTTATTACAGGATGTTTCACAGAATTATAGAGATTATTTAGTGATGGGGAGTTTCACTATATATAATTAAATTAGTAGTTCAACTACATTTTGCAGCAGTTTGCTAGTAGTTCAACGCAATTCAAACTGGCATAGTGATTTTAGAAGTTAATTACTTTTTTGACATTTTGAGGTGGAGTAACCTGCTGGAACTACAATTTTGGCTGAAGGCTAATATGTATTTATTATTTAACACTGCCTCGCCTCTCCAGAAACCTCTTTGAACAACCCTCTCCTCTGAGCTGACAGGTGAAAATTATTGTGTCTCATAAATACAACACGATTTAAGAGATTTGACTTGTTATTTATGAGACACAACTAATTTGGAAAAAATTTTGGAATTGGTTTAAAAAGACGCCAATTCAAGATAAAGAAGTTTTAAGTTAATCATAACTATTTCATTAAAACTATTAACTATTCATTTAACAAAAAAGACATGTCAATAGATAACGGTCAAATTTGAACCAATGACAGCCTCAGTGTACAAATATTTGTAGCACCTATACAAAAGTATAAGATGTTAAAATATTTTTGGGCCACTTTAAGAAGAGTTGTTCAAATTTCATTTGTGGTGTTTTTACAAGCTGTCAAATGTCAAAATGGTCAAATTTGAGAGATCTGCTTTTTCTTTTCTCATGTGTATCTGTTTGATTTTGCACGAGTGTATGTTTTTTCAGATTCAAACCAGGGCGTTGCAGTTATTTGCGATTATGTGACAACCGTTTAACTACCAGGGCGCTCCGTTACTGCATGTTTTAATAACATGTAAATCAGATATGACACTTGTCTCTGTCCTCAGGCTGATTGACAACAGCCTGAGGATCACAGGGCAACTCCCATCAATTTCTTATGAATTTGTCGTCACTTCTCTTCTTCTACGTGCTCTGTCGGAAAAACAAGCACTTCACATCTGGCTTTTGTCTCTTTTGTTAAGTTGTTTGTCTTAATTATTCTATTTTCATGCCTGAAAAGGAAAGTATTGTGTTTCGGGGTCGTTGTTTTTCTTGTGTTTTGTGCAAACCAAATTTATTTTAGAGGCCTGTGTAGGGACGAGCATTTCAAAGTAGATAAATAAATACATAAAATTGTTAAAAGAAACCCCTTATGCAGAGGGAATAACTGTAATATATGTATTTTATTTTATTTTTTACCATGATGCATAAATCTACACTACAAAAAAAGAAAACTATTAAACACAAAATAAATATATAAGGTCACCGATTCTGTCAAACCACTTTCACATCATGATAATGAGGTCAAACTAATTCACAAGTCTGACATTAAGATGCTACCCCGAAGCATACATTTGTAATTTTTAATCTTCGGCAAGTCTATCTGAACCTTAAAACAAAAGGTGCAAAACCGAGTGTGTATTCTGCTTTCCTCCTGTTCAGTCAGTCTTATCAGAGTGACAATACAAGACGATTTAAGAGATTTAACTTGTTATTTTAGAGACACAACTCTTTCTGGAGGACGTTCTGTGGGTATTTGGCAAACAGTCAAAAAACAGTTAAATTACCTGCGTAGACAGATGTGCTGACATGCAGATGTTTACGTAATGATATTGAGTTCCACAGAAGAGTTCATGTTATGACACAAGTCCTATTTTATTTGCATTCGTTGCACATGTGTGTGCTTGCACAATGATACATGAATACACATTTTTGAATATGTAGTCCTGTAGATATAAAGCACACACACACACACACACACTTCATTCACTGGCACATAAAAGCACACAAAATAAACACTTTTAATAACACACACACACACACACACACACACACACACACACACACACACACACACACACACACACACACACACACACACACACACACACACACACACACACACACACACACACACACACACACACACACACACACACACAAGCGCATTAGCTGTCCTGCTGAATAAGGTCTTTGGCTTTCGTCAGGTTGTGTTCGACCGCTCCTTCTAAGAACTGAACCCAGGTCAGCTCCGATTCCCCACAAACATGACTGGACCTGCAGGGGCAAAAGAGAGAAGGGGGGTAATTAAAAAGAGAAACAGACAGAATAATGGATAATACAGCTATTTTATAAAAATATCTTTTAAAAAAATGTCCTGTTTATAAAGTTCATCATCAGCGCCTATCCGTCATAGAAAGAAACTTTCTCAGACGGCGCCGTGGCTATCATGAAGTGAGAAGAAGTAAACAAGAGGACTGGATTCAGTTTCCATCTGATCTGATGAGATTTGCTGATAAAGGCCCAAACACACTGAAAGCATCTGATGAGATTTGCTGATAAAGGCCCAAACACACTGAAAGCATCTGATGAGATTTGCTGATAAAGGCCCAAACAAACTGAAAGCATCTGATGAGCATGTTTAAAATACTACACGTTGTTTCAAATGGTCAAACGTGCAGCAAAAGCATTATGAGGCGCATCAAACTGCCTTGAAGCCCCGACTCCGATAGTATGAGTGAGCGAGAACTTCTCCATTCAGTTCGACTCAAAGGGCTTTATTGGCATTAGAAAGTTATGAGAACAATGTTGCCAAAGCATTAAAATACAGTTCGTCCAAATAAGAGTGATTCAAAGCCTGCTGGGAGAAGACAGCGCTAGCAGGAGACGCTACTGTATGTCACAAAGTAAGACATAGTTCAATGTAACACATTTTTTTAACTTTTATTTAACTTTGTAATTTACTATTCATATTCCCTTGTTTAAATGTGATTTTTCTTGCTTTGGCAACATGTTTGATCCACAACTTCAAGCCAATAAAGCCAATTAAATTGAAATTGAAAAAGAGAAAGAGAGAGGGAGGGAGAGGGAGGGAGAGGGAGACTGCATGGCGATGGTCGAGTGAGGAGAGATAGCGGTGGAAAACTGGTGAATGAGAGAAATAAAACGTTATTTTCTGATTGTTTTACAGCCGTTATTTTCTAAAATAGAAATGAATAACCATCAAACACTCAAGGAAGAAGAGGAGAACCAATCACAACCCAGAGAAGCAGTGGAGAATGTGTCCAGTTTTACATTTCTTTCGTTCCGTCATTGTGAAGGCACAACAGCGTCTCTTCTCTTCTCTCTAGAGGTCCATTTTGAGTTGTTGAACATAGTTGTGTTCTGACTTATCTTTTTTTGTTTTTGTTTTTTTGAGTTGATTAAATAAATCTCTGCCTTTTCATTGGTACTTCATGTGTCCCTTTGTTTTTCCTTTCGTCTGGCTGTTTCTTCTCTTAGACCTTTTCTTGGGTCGTAACAGACTGAAAAACTGCTTCTTCCTCCAAGCTGTTGAACATGACCTGATCCCCTCTTCACACTCACTCACTGCAGCTGACTGTTACAACAAGCATTGCTGCCGTTTGCACCTCTTTATATTGCATATCACACTTTATTTATTGCCCTTACAGATTATCAATGCTTTATTTATGTCTTAATTTCTTTTTAATTGTCTTAAATGCTTTTATGCCTCAGGGAGTGCTATCTAAATTTCATTATATTGTTGTCTGACCCTCAATATAATAACAATAAAGCTACTACTTCTACTTTTACAGTGGAGACAGATGCTCTTTTCATTCATTCATGACGTCCAACTAATAACTAATAAATACAAAGAGCAGCAGGATACATCTGAGCTGCTTCTGTGATGTTGACACAAATCTGCAGGATCAGCATCAGCATCAGATGACGCACGTCAAACAAAGCATTTAATTTATTGCTTTGTTTCAGCCTTTAGGTGGAGTGATATGATTTATTAGATTTACAGATGTTTTCTGTGGAAGTAGAACACGAGGGTTCATGTTTCTACTTCCACAGAAAACATCTCAAACACACCTCAAACTGTCTTTTCAAGTCTCAAATTGCCTTAATCCATTTTTTATCCTTTCATCATTTTTCCCTCTTCAACTCCATTTCAAAACATCCGAGTATTTCTTCATGATTTATCCCACACCTAAGATTCCAGTTAAGGGTGGCTGACACATCCAATATACCTGATGTATTGTGGCGTGACTATATTATGAAAATAACGTGCAAACTGTCACATCATTTTCTTTTTTCTTCCTGCTTCTCTGGCTCGACAAACTTTGCACACACTCGGCCGTCCATCCAGATCACTCTCCTATTATAAAAACGTTATTATAACAGTACTTAGGACTGGGCAGTGAATCAATATTATATGGATATTGTGATATTTTATAGATATCATCTTAGATTTTGAATATCATAACATGGTGATATGGAATAAGTGTCTTTTCCTGCTTTTTAAAGGCTGCATTACAGTAAAAATGTCATTTTCTGAGCTTAACTGTTCTATTATCCGCCTTTATCCACTTAGTCATTATATTCATATTACTGATGATTATTTATCAAAAAGCACTGATACAATACTACACCTACAATATTGATAACATCACTAACATCGATATTGAGGTATTTGGTCAAAAATATTGTGATACTTGATTCTGCCCATATTGCTGAGCCCTAACAGTGAATTTATTTTACTTTTTGGGCTTCTTTTTTTTTTACCTTTATTGAACAGTTGGTGGTAGAGAGGCCGACAGGAAACAAGGTGAGAAAGAAATGAGTACGACATGTAACAAACTTTGCTTGCCGGACTCAAACCAGGGACGGTGTGCTGTAAACACTCGGGTCGGGTATGGGACTACTTTAATGTAATTATAACAGTACTTTATTATAACAGTATTTTATGTTACTATTGTGATTGCAGTTTATTTAGTAGTTACACAGTTTACAGAAGTGTGGAGGAAATTGAAAAATATGGAGACATAAATCTTGTCTCTTGTGATACGGCCTAAAAAGAATCTAATCCATGTGCTCCTGCATGTTGTAACTCTTTAACTAAAAGCTGAATGAAAGTTCTTAAAAATGTCAAAGAACCATTAGTTTTGGTTAAAAACTGTGAGTGAATCAATCTTACCGGATGATCCCCAGAACTTTCTTTAACAGTGCTGCCATTTTAGACACCTGTAGAAAGATAAAAAAGCACACACACATTTGTTGTTGTTGTATTTAAGTACAAACCTTATGGGAAACCATAAAAAAATCACTTGAAATATGCCTCAAAACAGCTCAAAATTATTTCTGAAATGCCCTTTTCTTGCAGGTTTAAGTGAGATCTCTTAAAATACTCCCTATTAAACCTGCCTCCTGTTTGTGCTCATACAGGTAAACGTGTGTTACGTAATTAGGATACAAAAAAAAGGTAACTGTATTCTGCTACAGTTACAGAAAAAAAAAAAGACGTAATCTGATTACAGGTACATTTAGTAAAAATGGGGATTACTTAGCAGGATTACAATTTTGAAACACATTTAACGATAAAGAAAGATATACTATTATGCACTTTTGGGTATGATGTCTGCTATTAGTATGAACTGTTTTGTTACTGTTATGTCTGTAGTTTAGACTTGTACATGTGGTATATTTTTATAATCCTATTGTCTTCTTCAGAATGGGATGTTTGTGTTGTGTAAATATGAAATATCAATAAAAACACTTTGATTATTATTGTACTATTACACACTTTTAAAGTACCAAACGAAACAGAGCAGATACGAGAGGGAAATTAAATCACTGATCCTCGTTGTTGTGTTCAGGTGAGCAGAGCTGGCACACGTACCTGTTTACCTTTAGCACCGTTAATTACACAGTATCCGTACCAGCAATCTGCTCCGTTTTATGGACCTACGCCCAAAAGATTGTTGCGCTAATCTGCAGTTGATAGCAACAATGCTGGCTGTATGTCACAGCTGGCTGCAGCTTCGTTCAGCAGCTGAATCAATAAGTGAATCTCCAAACTGAAACAAAGGTTGCGCGCATTTACGCACGCTATACAGCAGTGGTAACTTCATTAACACCGGATCGATCCGGATCTGACGGTGATCAATGTTCTGTGATCGGCTGTACATCTACAGATCAGCTGTTACACACAGACTCAGGTTTATAAACTGGGATTGTTTATAATAAAGCAGAAGTTATGAATGAACCCTGGTCTTTGTCAATTAGATGGTTTTAGTTGCATAGAATGTGTCCATTTTGTGCCGAATGTGCCCTGTGTCTTTATTATTGCATATTTGGTATTGCAGTAATCCGTTACTGACTACATTTTTTAACAGTAACTGTATCAGAATAAAATAATAAAGAAATCTGAATCTATAAAAGATTACTGTAAGTGTGTGAAGTGATGCAGCTAAAAACAGACATTAAATATAAAATAAAACCATTTAAATAGACAAAAGGCACAAATCGAATAACGAGACCTTACGAAGAATGTTGAAAACGTGTGTGTTGGTGCAGGTGTGTGTGTGTGTGTGTGTGTGTGTGTGTGTGTGTGTGTGTGTGTGTGTGTGTGTGTGTGTGTGTGTGTGTGTGTGTGTGTGTGTGTGTGTGTGTGTCTTACGTTGCTCTCTACTCCGCTGTAGTCCATGGGCGGGTAGAGACAGAGCGCCAGATCATCAACACTGACAAGAAAAGACGATGAGAGAATAATTTGTTATCCTGACTTTTTCAAACTTATTGTAGAAATGAATGTAGTGTATGTATGTGTATATATATATATATGTGTGCGTGTGTGTGTATGTGTGTATATGCGTACATGTGTGCATGTGTGTGCGTTTGTGTGTGAATATGTTTGTATGTGTATATGTGTACACATGTATGTGTATGTGTATATGTGTGTGTCTGTGTGTGCGTATGTGCGTGTATGTGTGTGTGTGTATGTGTGTGTACCCAGGGCTAATATCCTTGCTGATGTCAGCCAGGTCGTCCAGCTGGGCCAGATTTTGAGACGTTGTGACATCACCGTTCGCTCTGACGGCTGACGTCAGCTTCCTGAGGCACGCTGCCGACGCCTTCATCAGACCCTGACACGGACCAATCACACGCCGGTCCTTTTCCGACCAATACGTGTCTTGGTTGCCTCGGGGCTCTTCTTCTTCCTCGTCATCGTCGAGGACGTCGTTGAACGGGTCCTGAGGCTCAGACAACGCCTGAGTGGAGGTGAAGTAAGAGTTCATGTGAAAATCTGTAATACGGCCGTCACTGACGATAAATTACATCATCCAAACTCAGAGCAGCAGAGCGCTACGTCTTCAGTAATTAACTAGTTGAACTTGTTTCAGAGCTGAAATATGGACATTAGGGGTATTTTTTGATGGTCTGTTTGGAACATTTATCAATTGGTCCTGTGCTTTGTGAGTGTGTCATTATCATCCATACCTATACAACCAGTAGTTAAATTACTAAAGCACTAAATTGTTTAGAGCACAACATTATTTTATAGATATAACCTGTTAATCTTTGCTCTTAGAGTGCACCAGAAGGATGCATTTGACTTAAAAAAGTACAAAAAGTTCTTCTAGGGGAGCTGATATTATTATTATTATTATTATTATTATCATCATTATCATATCCTGAGTTGGAAAAAAACCCTCCAGATTTTAATGGAGAACTGACAGCGTGTTTGTACCTGTTCGATTTCCTCTATGGCGTCCTTCACGACTCCGATCTGCTCGCGCAGAACCACCAACACTGCTGCTTTATTATCTGTGGAACACAAATACAAGATGATACAAGATCAATAAAGCTTCAATCATTCAAATATTGCAAAACTCCAAGACAAACAAACAGAAATATGGTCTCAAAGAAGTCCCTCTTAGAAATAACAGCTGATCACAAACCAGGAAGCACGAAGCTCTTCACATTTCACTGCCATACGTATCGAGTTTCAAACAATTGTTATGATCTGGATAAATCGGATTCAGCAGCAAAGACGAGTCACGCCAGACTCTAAATATTAATGATTCAATTGAAATGACTCAAACTATAAAAGTGAAATGAAGAGTGTGAAGAGCTGCAAGCCTGCAACTAACCATTATTTTCATTAATCATTAAACTGTTATACAGGCATTATTTTTATACAAATACAAATATAACTACTAAAACTATTAACTTTAATATTTCCACAGCTGATATCTATTAAAAATACAATAAAAGAGCAGGATTAAGTAAGTTGGACAGCATTTTAATGTATGTTAAAGGGAGTTTTGTCGAGCCATGCTGCAGAAAACAGCAACGTTAGAAGGTAATCTAACATGTCACTGTGGGTGTTTCTGCTTATATTATCTTTAACCAGCAGCAAAATTTAAACATGAAGCAGCAGCTTAAAACAGCTCTGATACAGCAGAAAGTGATTTTTAAGACTATCATGCTATAAACACAGCTACCCCCCTGCTGTGAGGCAGTTAGTGGGAACACCTGTGATCATCGCTGTACCCCTCCAATCATTTACATAACTAACCTCGTGGCAACTGATCGAACTGGTCGCAGGCTGACCACACACCTCCTGTTGATGTCAGCTGCTCCTGAGTCAGGCTGGAGGAGAGGAGGAGGAAGAGAGAGGAAGAGGAAGAGAGAGGAAGAGGAAGAGAGAGGAGGAGGAAGAGAAATGGAAATACCTTAAAACATACTGTTGTTATTTTGCTGAAAACAGAAATATACGACTCATTCTGTACACCTAAAATCTGAAGTGTTTGCATGTGTGATAGCGTTACCATGACACTAGAATTATAACATTAATATAAAAGGTAATTACTTTATTAATAGTTATTATAAATGATTCAATACCAGAGCTAAGAGGATAAAATCATGCTGAATCATGTTTTCACAGCAGTAATGAACTAATAATTGACTAATTGAAACTTCATGTGCTCTGACAACACTAATGTGAGTGTGTGTAGAATGGATGTATTCACTGATGTGAACATAAACTAAAATTTACTGTAATATGTTAAATACTTATCTTCCTTCCTGAAAACCTGACGGCAGTATAGAGTCTGTTGATATCTTTAAAAGCTAATTTAAGACCCACCTTTTTTATTATCTGGGTTTTAATTCAACTTTATTTATTTTATTTATATATTTTAGCCTATTTTACTACTTTGGTCTATCCTTTTTATTCTACTATTATTTTCTTCTTTGTTTTTCTCTTCATACTTCACCTACTTCTTATGTCTGGTTTTACCTCATCACATCTCCTCTTAGTTGTTTTATTATTCTATTATCTTATTATTTTCCTTTTAATACCCCACCTTACACTTCTGGCTTTACTCACTTTATTTTATTTTATCACTTATCTATTCTCTTATTATCTTCTTATTTTATTTTATTTGGCTATTTTGAATTTTGACATTTGTATCCTAACTCTGGAGTTTCCTCATTGCAGATTCATGAGAGTTATGATGGCGTTTCCTCACTTCTTGTTTTTATTGAGTCATTATTTATATAATGGTTATTCGATCGAGGCGGAGTGCAGGGAGTGTGTGTGTGTGTGTGTGTGTGAATATTCTTGTGCTTGTATTGGTGTTACATCACCATGCATGATAAGTGTGATACAAATAAAGTCAGATTGATTGACTGATTATATTCACTCTTATATTCACTGTCTTGGTGTGATTATCTGTGTGAGTTTGTGTGTGTGTGTGTGTGTGTGTGTGTGTGTGTGTGTGTGTGTGTGTGTGTGTGAGAGTTTGTGTGTGTGTGTGTGTGTGTGCGTACATGCTCTAACCTCTGCAGCGGTGTGCTCAGTATGACCTCCACCAGCTGTGCGACCCCCTCCAGAACCTCGACGGTGGCATCTCTGACCTGTCTCCGCAGACTGACACCTGAGACGCCAGATAAAACAGGAGAGACGAGCTGAAAGTCGAGATGCTGACAAAGTTTATATCTAATCACACAATCTAAAAAAACAACTAAACACAACAACCTGTGTGGCAGGCGTGCTCTTCAATCAGTCAATCAAACTGTATATAAGCACCTTTTTATACGGGTTAGTGGAGTTTAACATCTTTCACAGTTGATTGATTAGCTGATAATAAGACAGAAGGAATGTAAGCAAAAGAAAACATAGATGAGGAATGAAAATAGAAAACAATTTGAATAATCATGTTGGTTTAACTTTCCATGAATGGCTGCAGACAATGCTTATAAGTATGCACCTGACAGAACAGCTTTTTATCTTCTATTACTTCTAATAATAACTATCAAACTAAACTATAATTCATTGACAGGAATCAGACTGAGGCCTTCATTTAGAGAAAGGCAGCAGCGAAAGAAGAGAACTACATGAGAAATGATGAATGAATGAGGACAGAGTAGGATTTTAGAGAGGTGATGCGATGATGTGACGTTACCTTGGCTCTTAGGAAGCCAGTAATACACTGTAGAAAGAGTCAGGACGCTCTTCATGATGGACTCCGTCAACTTCTCTCCATCCTGCAGAATTTTGCAAAAACCAAAGAAATATATTGGTAATTAAAGTGATCATTCAAGAGCTTAAGAAACACTACAATGATTTCTTTAAAGCGGCTATAATCGAGTATCAAATGAGTGTGATGTCAGAGAAGTAGCTGGTAGTGTTGGAGCTACAGAGAATAATCATAGAGTCGGAAGCTCCTCTCAGCTTTATGGAGCTTTATAAGTGAGTTTTATCTCATTGTTTAGCTGTCTGGCTGCAACTTTACTGTTTTCATTCACTCTCAGCGCTCTCATATAGCACCGTTTTCAGAGGAAAAGCTGTAAAAAGCCGCTGTACACTACCTGCTCAGCACCAAACAGCAAACAGACGCAGTTAGCTGTAGACTAGCTGGTGAACATAGTGGAGCATTTAGAAGCTAAAGAACCAGATATTTCCCTCAGGAGTTGGTAGAGAGCAAAAACAGAGCTAAAAGAGAGTGAATATTGGACTTAGATTCACCAGCTACACAGAAACACGACTCCAAGTTAATGATAATGTTGCTGGATGTGGAAATAAGCAACTCTTTGCTAAAAAGTTTGTCCTATTAACTTAAAAGGTTGTGATTTGTTGGGGTTTTTCTGCTTCCAAGAGGCCAAAAAAATCAGTTTGAGCAGCACGCAGGTCACACGAAATGAAGGAATTGATAGAACATCATAAAGATAATCTCCCATTACCTCCCTGATCTACTTTTTAAAAAGAGGAGCACTTTCAGAAAGGGAACTTTTCAGCAACATAAATGCACAGTGAATCTGCTAGACCTTGCACTACCAATGTGCAGCATGTCAAGCACAATCATTGTTGATGCAGCGTATGTTTCTGGTTTTAGTTGTAACAGTTTCCAGAAAAATATTTTAGTTATTTAGACTTTTGTAACTTCATTTCTTATCTACCTCTTTAAGGGTCCCTGTGTGTTTTGTGATTGCTGTAGTCAATGTTTCTGTCTATCCATTCATCCATCTATCCTCAGCTGATTTTTAACAGGTTGCTTAAATCCATGTGTCTTGCAATGGATCAAAAAGTGACATTACAATTCAAATAATAATAATCTGACCTGTTGTGATGGCAGCGGGGGTTTGGAGAAGGCCAGGCTGAGTTTCGTGGCTTCCTGAGACACCGCCTTCACTGCCTGGTCTGAAGACAGAGGACACAGTCATTTAAACATTAAAAAGGTCTTATTAAACGGCTTCTTCTAGTGTAACCTTTAGGAACAAGATTAAATCAAAATTAATGTTAATAAAATTGATCCAACTTACACTGATGGCCAAATACTTTTATAACTGAAAGCTGCTAATGCTTTATAAAGACACCAATATATGAGCTCTATAACTATATATACACTCAATGGATAAAGATTTTGAATGCACACTATGCACAAAATGGAAAAAAGCAGCAGCAGGAGGAGGATGATGAATATGATGGTACATTATACTCAACTCAGAGTGTCCCAGAAGTTGGACAGGTTAAACGCTCCATCCGAATCATTGGACTCTCCATCTGTGATAGAAAACAAGCATCAGGTTAAACTAATATTCCCTCTTCTGGGTTAAATTCATGGACAAAAAAGGGTCAATTTCAGTAATATTTCTGCATCCAGACCACATTAGACCAGGTCTAGATAAAAAACTACTTACTTGACAGCCGTAATACCGTAAAAAACAGTGTATAAGACGCACCTTTAACGCAATATTTTTTCATTGAAAAGTGGGGTGTGTCTTATACACCAGTGTGTCTTATTCGCCAGTAAAATACAGAGAGAGGTTGGATCTGGATATGATTATAGTTGTGTATGTTTTTGTTTTTCTGTGCAGGTTGTTTAACAAAAGATCCTACTTTGTGTCCCGAGAACTTTTTTTCTTTTTTGGCGAGTTATCAGGAGAGTAGTAATGTGCATTATCTCTAGAGGCTTTACTTTCTTACTTTTACTTGAGTAAAGGAGTTGAATCAGTACTTCTACTTTTACGCGTCTTTTTATTTTACAAGTATCTGTACTAATACTTTAGTACATAATGTGAGGACTTTTACCACCTCTGTAAATACATTTATCTTCCCTTAAACAGTCTGAACATCATGTGTTTCATCATTCAGTGTTGACATCTGTGCAGATTAACTAATAAACTAACATGTTAAAGTAAAATAAAATAAAATTTGACAACATGCAAACAATTAATAAAACAAACAAATTTAACTGCACTGAATGTATAATTACAAACAGAAAATAATCATTAAACTTTAGTTAATGTTCTTTTTTAGCAGGTTTAGCTTCAGGCTAGTGTTAGCAGCATTAGCTCCTGGTTCACTATTTACCCTGAGACGCAGCTAATATGAGATATTTTACCTCTGACACGGTCTCTGATACACTGGATGGTGTTAAGCAGGTTCCTTAGAGGCACACACACATTTCCTTCACTGTTGTCTGCACTCATGTCACCAAAGGTTGTCAGAAACCTCAGTTACATGCGTGTTGTGGAACTAAAGAAGGACAGGAAGTTGGACTGGGGACGATTATAAAGGAGGCACCAGGGGGAAATAACATGGGACACGTTGAAAAAATATTTTAGTGACATCTGGTGGTGAAAGTTAAGTACTGCAGGTAAAATGTGTTTTCATTTTGTATCAAATTTAAAATGATGAACACAATTTAAA
This sequence comes from Scomber scombrus, assembly GCF_963691925.1. Lineage (NCBI taxonomy): Eukaryota > Metazoa > Chordata > Actinopteri > Scombriformes > Scombridae > Scomber > Scomber scombrus. Next base: position 30,728,888 of record NC_084972.1, on the reverse strand, counting down.
CTAATGACTTCTTAAACCAAAGGTTTAATTTAGATTTAAATATCTGTATTTTTTGCAACAGAAACAGACATTGAAAGTATAGAATATCTTTTTTTTCTCTTGTAGATTAACCAGGACCTTCTTGGGAGGCTTTTCAATACTGAATAACCCATAATGGTCAAAGTACTTTCATGAAAACATAAAATTAGGTCTCCAGTTAAAGGACAAGAAAATAGAATATGAGAATAATAACTGAATTATTTTGGCAAAATATTTTATACACAAATGTTGTTTTTTTAAAACTATACCTATATTTGACTGATATCCAAATGAGATAACATTTTAGTTAAAAAAGTATGTAAAAACCCCTGTACCTGTATGAATACCTCTGTACCCTGATTCCTGACTGACCTTTTGTGTTTTTTGTTTTTTTATTACCTGTTCGGTAAGTGTTTCTTTTTTCTTCTTTTGTTTAAAAGTGCAATCATGTGATATCTTTTTGATTGTGTAATAAAATAAATTAAACAACCTAACTTCAGACAAAATGGTGAACATAGAGGCAGACCTCCTTTCCTCTGCCTTCGCAACGAACAGAAAGTCATGTGACATTCGCAGTGGACGATCGTCTTCTTCGTGTTGGTTTTTTGGCTGCAGTTGACGGGAAATTACTTCAGGGTGACTTCTAGTTAGACATTGTATTATATTGTTTCATAAATTGATTTAAAACATTACATGATGCATTTAAAATAATTGGCAACTTTCCAAAGACTCAGTAAATTAATGTAATATTAACTTAATCTTCCAATGCTAATTTCTTAGTTTTATATATTGTATAAAGTCTTTAAAAGTTTTTAAAAGCGTCAATTAACTAAATATATATAAGAAATTATGTTTTAAATCCGTCTGCTACTTCACGGGGAATAAACACACAAAAAAGACCAACTTCCGCTACAATGCTAAAGTCATTTCCCGTCAACTGCGCCCAAAAACACCTCACAAAGAAGACGATTGTCACATGACTTCCTATCAGTTGCGGAGGCAAAGGTAAAGATGTCTGCCTCTATGTCCGCAGTTTGGTACTTTTGTGGAAAAAGAAGGCCACCCCATGTTCAGCTTGAAGATTGTCAGCTGTCTCTTCTTCCTCCTCCTCTTCCTCCTCGTCCACCTCCTTTAATGTGGTGCAAATACTGACATAAAACAGTCACTGACATTCAGTAATCTAACAAACAACGTGGCTTAATCTTTAATTAAAGACTTATAATTAAACTAACAACTACATAACATTAAACATGATCACAAAGACTGAAACTGAATAATGACAGACTCATTTCAGGTTAACAATAACTGAGTGACAAAAAGCTGCGTTTTCTGTACTTACATTGTTTTTATGAACACAACAACAAGCTACTTCAAATGAAACTGTCCATTAAACCTGCTCTGACTGATGTATTTGTACACTTGAAGGCAGCAGAAACAAGTGTCTAAACACATCCCAGACACATCATCACACTTTAAGTAGATGATATGTTAACCTTGTTAGCAAACAGTTGCTTTTTTCCACATCCAGCAGTTATAAAGCAACATTATCCTTCATTTGGAGTCATGTTCCTGTCCACCTGGCTAATATAAGTCCAATATTCACTCTCTTTTAGCTCTGTTTTTGGTCTCTACCAACTCCTGAAGGAAATATCTGGCTCTTTAGCTCCACTATGATCACCAGCTAGTCCACAGCTAACTAAATAATGGGCTTAAACTCACAATAAAGCTCCATAAACACAAGAAGAGCTGCACAGTCACTGATAATTCTCTGTGGGTTCACTATGAACGACACCTCTCACATTAGACATAGACATTTGAAACGTCATTATTATAAAAAATATTGACTATAGCAGCTTTAACTATCCATCTGTCTCCATGTACACAGTGATTGAATGAAGCAGCAGACTCTCTTGAATGTGCTATTTCTGTTTTAGACCACAGGGTGTCACTGCTGGGCTTCCTAACAGTGCTACTAACCTGTTAGTGTCACTCTCCAGCAGAATTTGCTTACTGGACTTTTTCTCTAAACAGGGACTTGCTGGTTTTCAGGGTCCTTACGGTGTCAGGTCTCACCAGCCACCATGAACATGATACGACCCACACGAAGCAGCTTGACTGTTTCTTTTAAATAGAAACTCCTTTTATTCTTCCTTTCGGAGACTTTTTCACCTACATGTGAAACATATATTTCCTGTTCATGTATATGTGGGAATATTACAAAGCAGCTTAACTTTTAATGTCATAGTCGTCACTGTAAATATGTTTAATTCAGTGGAAAGCATGAAAACACTACAGGATGTGGCTTTAGAGTTTTATCTGAATCCTAATGATAACTAGAAGGATCCTAAAGTTGTTAAACCTGATGTGACATTTTGATAAACTGAGACAGAAGATCCTGAACTGCACACGATGCTAACACCTACTTTTACTTAAAATCTATTTTGACAATTACTTTTTATCCTTTTCTATCAGTTCTTCCTTTATTTATGACTTCATCATTCTTCTCAGTGGTTTAATGTTTTTCCTTCACTTTTCTCCTCTGCACACTTTCAATCACACTCCTCCTCACTGTCACACAAATCTCTTCCAGGAGTCTAACGTGGGATGTGTCCCTCAGACAGAAAGGGAAAGACAGCGAGAGAGGTGTAAAGAGGAGGGAAGAAGGAAGAAGGAGATGTGATGATGATGATGAAGAAGGAGGAGCTGCCCACTAGCTGAAGATGCAGTTGAAACAGCTTCTTCCTGAGAGAGACGCTGCTCTGTAGTTAACTTCATCATTATGTCCGAGTGTCTTTCACAACATGAGATCACTGTCTCACCTTCACCGCGTTAGTTGAAATCAGGGAGTTTAAAATCTTCATCATGAGGATCTGATTTGGATATTGTTGTAGCTCTTATACTTTTTATTGTGTTATTTAGTTTAGTTTTGGGTTTTAACAATGGTTACACCCTCTTGACCGTCTGCCTATGCCTCCTTGGAGCGTTCACTCTTTAAAGAGGAATTTAATACGCCTGGAAAACTTTGTCTTTGCTGACCTCCAGTGGTTTAATCTCACACATTGCTGCACTGATGTACAGAAAGGTGGGAAGTTCACAAGTTTAGCAGGAGTGAAATAGGTTGACACATCACTATATTGATTTAATTTGCCTTAAAATATCTCTCCCCTTTATCTCAACCCAACACCGTGCACACACTGCCGGAAGAGCTTACTCTTTCCAATCATGGTGTTATCTCTAATGTCCAGATTCACCAGATTTAGACTTTATCCTCAGTATTAAAAGTAATTCAGACGATTATTTGTCTATTTATAGCCACAGCGCAAAGAGGAAATGCTCGTGTCCAAAGCATCAGTGGCTTTTCATGGTGCAAATATGGC